>NW_028318861.1:1467500-1767500 GCF_062004578.1 Staurois parvus | reverse complement strand
GCTGCGGTTTGGCCACAGCATGGATGTATCCGCAATTTTCTTTTTTTCGCTCTTTACCTGCGATTTTAGCTGCAGTCCCATCTACTTTCTATTACATTGTTTCTTTTTGATGGAGTTTCTGAAAGCACAGCAAAGATGCAGTATGCAGCACTATTAGGAAGCTTTCAGAAAATGCGGCAAAAACCTAATAGTATATAGGACTGTGGGTAAAGCGCATGAAAATTGCGGATACACGTGCTCTGCAGCCAATCCGCAGCACACCAGTGTGAAGCCGGCCTAAACTCCAGCTTTAAGGTTTCATAGAACACTTGATTAGGAAAGCTGAGATGAAAAGTAAAATCAACTACTGGTCTCTTCGATCTGGGACTCCTGTTAGCATTGCCGGATATCTATGCTTTCTGTTGGATATTGGATGTCTATATTATGCAGGGTACAAGATGAAAAGTGAGACTGTAAAGGAATTTAGCCAAAAACTATTAAGAGAAGAGCCCAAGAATTACCAGTGACTGTCATTACTCTTTATCTGTAACTGAAATAACCACTTTGGGTTGATCGACAAATAAAGGTCTCTGATTAATCCGTGATCATGTGACAAATTGTTGATCACTGAAGATACAAACCAAAAAATGCAAATATGAGAAAGTATATGTAAGTCAGGATCTCTAAGGATGGTGGATACAGAGGCAACCAAACATAAGAACATTCTCTTGATGAGGGCTAGCTCAGGGACTCAGCGGGTCCTAAACATTTGCATTCAGCAATAAACAATGTGAAACTTGAGAGACACAGAGGTTTATACAGAGATGCTCTATTTTGTGAAAGCTGTCAGACCTGGGGGGGGGGGGGGACTTGGCTTGGGTCAGAAGCACCTCCTCCTTGTCGGGACTCAGCTTAAAGTGTTAGTAAACCCAGGACCCTGCATTCACTATATCCGGTCCCCCACAATACACACAACATGAAAAAGCAACTATTTTAGTAAATATAAACTTCTAAATACCTTTTCTTAACAGTTGTTAGAGCAGTCTTGTAACTTCTATCAGTGTTCAGCAGAGCACTGGTTAAAGCTTGTAGGAGGAGTTTTCATTCTGCTCTAGGAGACTGCAGGACCCCTGACTTCTGGACAGTGCTGATTGGCCCTGTGCTGATCACATGCACTCTCCCAAGAGAAAAAAAAACCTCTCTAGCAATACACTCAAAACTAAGCATGTACAGAGTGACTCCACATGATATGTCTTTATCCGGAGATAAGAGGGGGACACTTGAAGAAGGGGAGGATCAGAGAAGTCAGGATCAAACAGCCTTTTTACACAATGCAGGGAATTAATCCCTTAGGTTCCACAGTGCTTTACTGCATGCACAGACTGTTTTTACTGTTGTGAGTTTAGTAACACTTTAATACTATATTAATAAATATTACAAGTTGTGTTTTTTCCTAATTGATGATAGTGTCCCTTTAACAGTTTTGTTGAAAAAATAGATCAGTGAACCCTGAATGTGCTGCAGTGAACAATGAGCACCATTGATACCTTTATTTATAGGCGATTGTCACTGCTGTGAGCATTTTGAAAACATAGAGGGCTTTTTATAAAAAAAGGTTTATATTTTCAGTTTGTATACTTTTTTATGTTAGGTGTTATATGTTAGACATATTTCATTCAATATGGGCAGTCTGCTACGTTTCAGGAAAGGAAGGTGTAGGTGTTGCCACCAGCAGAAAATTATATGTTTGCTTTCACTTTCAAGCAATCGCAAAATCTTAAATACGATTGGTGAAGTCCTGCAACACCTTCACTTTTTATTGACTTAGAGAAACTCCAATCACAACTATTCTTTTTTCAATCTCCTAGAATCTATTTAGTCATATTGGTTTCCTCTAACATGCCACTGCAAATCTAAGCACCAGCACTAGCGGCGACCATAATGTTCATGCACACTATTAACAGCTTCCGTCCGGCCTATAGCAGATATACTGTGTATCTGTGTGTGTGTGTGTGTGTATATATATATATATATATATATATATATATATATATATATATGCAATTTTGCAGCTCCCTACCCGGCCGCCATTCGAGGCCTCGGCTGTCAATCATCAGGTCCCGGCCGGTGATCGCCGAGCAAACAGTTTAGTTCTCTCCCCTGTCAGGTCCTGCACACTGCTTTGTGCTTACAGATGAAAGCAGTGTGCTTACAGATGAAAGCACACACGGCACATAATGTGAAACGGCACACAGTTAACCCTTTGATTGCTCTGCATGTTAACCCCTTCCTGCCCAATGCCATTAGTACAGTGTCAGTCCTTTTTATTAGCATTGATAACTGTATTGGTGTCACCGGAGATGTCACTGACACCAAGTCAGTTCCCCCCAGTGTCAGAATGCCTGCCGCAGTCCCTGATAGTCGCTGATCGCCATCATTACTAGTAAAGAAAAAAAAATTTCAGTATATATACGGCCATTTGTAAACGCTGTAAATTTCACCTAAACCAATTAATTTACACGTATTGGGATTTTTTTTTTTAGCAAAGACATGTCGCAGAATACATTTTGGCCTAAATTTATGACAAAATTAGATTTTTTTTAAAACCTTTTTATTGAACATGTTTAATAGCAAAAAGTCAAAAATATATATATATTTTTTTCTCAAAATTGTCTTTTTTTTTGTTCATAGCGCAAAAAATAAAAACGCACAGGCGATCAAATAGCACCGAAAGACAGCTCTATTTGGGGGGGGAGGACATAAATTTCATTTGGGTTTAGTGTTGCATGACTGCGCAATTTTCAAAGTAACGCAGCGCCATAATGAGAAAAGTGGCCTGGTCAGGAAGGGGGGTAAATCCGCTGGAGGGCAAGTGGTTAATCCGAATTTACAGTTTGGTTTGATTGGCTTGCAGCATTAATACATGGGACAGGATACAATTTTCTTGTACAATTTCCCTTTAAATTTGCCAAAACCATATAATATGAGCTCAAACCTATACACTTTCAGTTTGTATGCAATCAGGCAGGCCTTTGCACTACATAGTTGAAAATAAATCTAAAGGTAATTGAATAAGAAAAATGTACAATGTATGGCCAGCCTTTACTCTCTTGGGCTTAGGCACCCTTAACTGGCCTTTTTTATTATTATTATAATACAGGATTTATATAGCGCCAGCAGTATGTGCACTAAATTGATTACCGGGTGGAGGCCCACTCCCAGGAATAAGATAACGGGTAGGCATTTGGGTAAATGTATATCAATTTAAATCCTTTCTTGGGTTCACGCGAATGATAAAAGACTACTTGTGATTAAAGTTTTTCTTTCATTATGCTGAAAAACTCCTTTTAGCATATCTAACATATCTTGTAGAGTAATGTACTTATTTCCTTAACAGTTCGGTATTTTATATGTTGTTCACAATAAGTGGAAGCAGATTTGCAGTTTGCATTTTGCCTTGATAATTGTGGAAATACCAATCTGTTTATGTGATGAAAAGAATATTCTTTATGCACTGGTGGACATCCCTAACCACATGAAGCACATGTAATGCTGGTAATCTGATGGCCTCCTCAAGGTCACATTTGCTGGACCATAAATAATTCAGAAGTAGCAGAGCGCAGAAGTTATTAATTACTTTTTTTCCATCTTGAGCAGAAAAAGCTGCTCATGCTGTAATTGGAAGAACCTTTAAAGGGAATTCACCTCTAGTCTACTTCTAGTACCACTGACACTGAACACTAAATTATTGCAGCATTTTAAAGTTTGTCAGTCATACAAATGAAGGTTTGCCACCCACAAACACTAGTTCAGATTCGGATATACTTGCTTAAGGAATATTAAACCCAACAAAATTTGAATCAGTCCTTAGATGTGGTGGCTGCATTAGATTTATTTTCACCAGTAACACACTTCCTGTCCCCACCCTCGCTCCTCATCTTCTCCTCCTACTATAGATGGAAGTCAAAAATAGCTGGGAACTAGTAAGAATGCAGCAGAGGCAGAGAGCACAGAAAGTTATTAACTAAGAAGATTTATTGCAGAATTGAGAGGTATTTTTTTGTACTATTTGAACATGCATAACAAAACATTTTCCTTCAGTTGTATATTTAAAAGCCCAAAAGGGACCAAGTAAGAGAAGTTCATTGTCTGGGTTTACAATACCCATCAAAGCGGAAATATACGCGCCTTCCTTCCATTGATGCAATGTCTGCCAGCTCCCATTCCCAGTGCTGATATCTTTTCCCTGGCTTCTTCTGAGTTTGAGATCTTTGGACATCTTGATATGCCAAAGTAGAGGTAACATTAAATAACTATATGCAGCATAGCATTGGTGACATAGACTGGAGATGTTCTACATCCCAGAGTTGTTAGCATTTATTGGTAACTAATTATTGAGGGTATGGTGTAAGATCCAGGGCTTCCCAAACTTCAGGGTTCACAGGAAAGCCAGGGTGAGGTCCACATGTACAGGAAAACATGCAGCTAGTCTTGCTATTAATGTGGGCTTTAGTTTTATCCTCCACATTTGGTAGATGAATCCCAAACTGCACTGAGCAATGTATTTACTTATGCTTCCCAAGGCATTTATCTCTTGAAGAGGGTCCAATATCTGTCTGTATCAATACGGTACAAATATAGATCACTCAACAGATAACCAAGAGCTGGAGTGCAAATGGCATAATTCAGACCAGACACTGGTGAGCTCAACATGTACTGTAGTTTTTCATATGGTATTTCCCATAAAGTGATCAAATTATTTTCTATAATACAGTTTTATATACATTTTGGTATGCGATTACTAAGTATGTAGTAATTAGAATGACTCAAAATGCTTGAATGATTTAAATTCTATTCCTGTTATATACAGTTTTCTTGTGCAGTATTTTGTTCCTAGTTGTATATGATGTTAAATGCTTAATATTTTCTTAAACTTCTGAGATCAAATGGCTGTTATAACAATGAATATCTTAATATACCTATTTTTAGTATTACCTATGGTACAGTATGTACTTGCCAACAAAGTATGTGAAGTTCCTTAGCTTCGTCTGCCTGCATGTACGGATCATTTTTTGCTCCACTGCCATAGCTTTGCTACTTCTCTGTGCCAATGATGAGGTTAACACATACATGTTATATCAAATAAGCTGACTTTTTGGGGGGTTGTAAAGCCAACTCGATAGGATTGTAAACTTTGTTGAGGGCAAAATGTTTTAGTATAGTTAAAGCCAATAGGGTTAGGATACACAGCTGCTGTTTTTGTGCTACTGCACTATTAGTGGTTTGTTCCATTTATTTTAATGTGAAAAGAACTGAAGGTGCCACCTCCTTCACCAGCATTGGGAACTAAACCTTTAGATCAGGGGCCTCCAAACTTTCTAAACAAAGGGCCAGTTTATTGTCCTTCAGACTTTAGGGGGACTAGCCAGCAGGAGTGGACGTTTTCCTGGAATCAGTGGTAGTAAACTTTGCAACATTTGGTATAAAGGAGAGGAATTATGCCCCATCATTGGGTGGAAGAGTGCTCAATCATTGGTATCAGTGGGAGGACTAGTGCCCCATCATTGGTGTCAGTGGGAGGACTAGTGCCCCATCATTGGTGTCAGTGGGAGGACTAGTGCCCCATCATTGGTGTCAGTGGGAGGACTAGTGCCCCATCATTGGTGTCAGTGGGAGGACTAGTGCCCCATCATTGGTGTCAGTGGGAGGACTAGTGCCCCATCATTGGTGTCAGTGGGAGGACTAGTGCCCCATCATTGGTGTCAGTGGGAGGACTAGTGCCCCATCATTGGTGTCAGTGGGAGGAATAGTGTTTTATTACTGGTATCAGTGGGAGATATGGTGCCCCATTGTTGATGTCAGTTGGCAGAATTGTGTTTTGTATAAGTGGGAAGAATAGTGTCCCAAGGGCGAGATAAAGGCAAGCAAAGGGCCGCAGTTTGGAGTCCACTGCTTTTAGAGGCATCTCCAAACATAAATTAATAAAGTGCATTCTATTATAGTTCTTCCAGTTGTGATTTAATATATGCATAGACATGCTTTCTCTGTGGAGATAAATGTCTTCTAAACTTCCTGCCAGCTTACTTCTGCCCATGCTGTAGTGTATGAGATGGAATGTGTTGCTATGTCCACAGCCCTGTAAGGCCATGTCTGACGGGCAGCCAGTAAGTACAGGTGGTTTAGCGGACGTTTTGGCACCCTCTCAAAATAAAGCATGCAGGGTTGTAGACATTCCACAGCAAAAATTCTACCCCTTGACAGCGGGTAGTAACCCATTCAAGTGAATTGGGCCGCTCTGTGAACCAGATGCTGAGCTCCAGTTGCCCTGTGGTATTTACTTACAAAATCTCCCCATCCAGCTGTCAATAAAAAAAAAACTGGAACAGGCATTCAGAAGGCAGCAGTATCGCCTTCTGAATGCCTGGCAGACGCTGCTCTACCGGGAAATGACTGCCACAGGTGAGAATGAGCCCTAAATCTCTTTTCAGACTTTCAAATAGCACTTTAATTTTTACCAAACTGACCCTCAAAGGCCTTTTCATCTATGAATGTTCTTGGGAACAGTCATAGATGATCATACATTTATTTTCCCTTAAAGCGTATCTGAACCCAAAAACAAAGTAATATATTGCAGCTTGCCAGATTTGGTGGCTGGTTTGGTTTTTTCTTTGTTCAGTCTTTATATTTTCGCTCAGTGATTTGTACCAGTAACTCATTTCCAGCCCAAGAGTGACAATGAGCACTCTTACTATACTATATTGATGCAACAAACAAGATTGGTCTACTGATAAAAGAAGGGCATGGTTATGTAGTCCTCAGAGATGCATGAGAACAGTTCACAGGATTGGTGCACAAGATCAACAGGTATTTGTTTAAAGAAGAAGTAGGAGTAAAGTTTTTTTTTTTTTTTTTTTTACCCTACTCCTATGGATCAGTTCATTCTGCATTCATGAGACCCATTTTCAGCCAACAATGAGCAAAAGTTCGCTGTCGGTTGCCGTCATTCAGCTGGTCCAGGCTCTGGAGAGATCCCTACTTTTACAGTCAGGTTCCACCTAGATGCCTAGACCAGCAGCTAGCTCAGCCTCGCAGTGAGCCTCTCCCACCCCTTCCACAGCCCAGTTTTAAAGAATCCCATACTTTTTCTATTAACTTATAAAACCAATATAACAAAATGCACGTTCAATGGTACAATGACCAAAAGGGACCGAATAAGAGAAACTCATTGTTAGTGGTTTACAAACACTTTACACTGCTACCATCTTACCTCCCAGTATCTTTATCACCTCTTTTACGTATGAGTAGTTAATATTAAATAGTTTGATACGTGTATATATGCTATTAAAGACCGTTTCCCATCAAGTCTTCTGACTTTAGCCCCTTGAGAGACATTTAGAGTGTATGTCAGTGTAAAATTAAAATATTCAATAAATCTCTGCAATACATGTACAGTATCTCACAGAAGTGAGTACACCCCTCACATTTTTGTAAATTATATATCTTTTTTATGTGAACACTGAAGAAATGACACTTTGCTACAATATAAAGTGAGTGTACAGCTTGTATAATAGTGTAAATTTGCTGTCCCCTCAAAACAACTCAACACCCAGCCATGAATGTCTAAACCGCTGGCAACAAAATGAGTACACCCCGACGTGACAATGTCCAAATTGGGCCCAAAGTGTCAATATTTTGTGTGGCCACCATTATTTTCCAGCAATGCCATAACTCTCTTGGGCATGGAGTTCACCAGAGCTTCACAGGTTGCCACTGGAGTCCTCTTCCACTCCTCCATGACGACTGGTGGATGTTAGAGACCTTGCGCTCCTCCACCTTCCATTTGAGGATGCTCCACAGATGCTCAATAGGGTTTAGGGCTGGAGACATGCTTGGCCAGTCTATTATCTTTACCCTCAGCTTCTTTAGCAAGGCAGTGGTCATCTTGGAGCTGTGTTTGGGGTTGTTATCATGTTGGAATACTGCCCTGCGGCTCAGTCTCCGAAGGGAGGGGATCATGCTCTGCTTCAGTATATCACATGGCATTCATGGTTCCCTCAATGAACCGTAGCTCCCCAGTGCCAGCAGCCCTCATGCAGCCCCAGACCATGACACTCCCACCACCATGCTTGACTGTAGGCAAGACACACTTGTCTTTGTACTCCTCACCTGGTTGCCGCCACACACACTTGACACCATCTGAACCAAATAAGTTTATCTTGGTCTCATCAGACCACAGGACATGGTTCCAGCAATCCATGTCCTTAGTCTGCTTGTCTTCAGCAAACTGTTTGCGGCCTTTCTTGTGCATCATCTTTAGAAGAGGCTTCCTTCTGGGACGACAGCCAAGAAGACCAATTTGATGCAGTGTGTGGCATATGGTGTGAGCACTGACAGGCTGACCCCTAACCCCTTCAACCTCTGCAGCAATGTGAGATACTGTATATTTCCTCAAGCCTTATCCTTTTAAAAACGCTGCTAGTACAGAGTAATACCTGTTGATCGATCAGAAATCCAGTGTGCCTGTTACTTCCTGTTTGAGCTGACGACACAGTGCCTTTTCTGCGCTTAAATCTCAAGCGGTGTTGTCAGCCCTGACTCCTAGGTAAAGAACTCTACCTATCCTCACCCCTCTGTCCCTCTTCACAAAATACATTGATAGTAAAAGCTGTTTCTTGCAGCATTAACACAGTAAAAGAAAAAAATAACGCTGGGAGACACTCTATAACTTGAGGAGGTGGTATGTGCGGTAAAACTGAATAATAGCTGTATATATACTTTAATGCATTAGACATAAGTAATGAGCAGCTGCATAGGGGCTTTTCTTAGCTGCACCAAAGGTAGGTAAGGGACATATTTTTACTGTGTTTGTCATATGGTTGCAAACCCAGGCTTTGTAGTTGTATATATTTCTTATTAATGATCATGCAGTATATCCTTCCATCCAAAGGTGCTCAACTCCTGTATCTTAGAAACATGACTTCTAATCAAGAAGAAACACTAAGTTTGGTACAGGCTGTATAATGAAGCACTTTTGTAAATGTGTTTTTGCCTTTCCCTTACTGTCCCTATATAAAGAGCGTCATTCATGCTTATCAGCCTGTATTAGTAATGACAGCTATACTTGCACAAAAGCTTTCAAGATGCAATGATAGGTGTACATCTTCCTGCCAGTCGCTGTATGAGAAAGCTGACCAAATATAGTGACGTTTTTTTTTTTCTTTATTATTTATGAAAAACCTATTTATATGCGTGCATTGTATACCTCAATTATTGTACTGACGAACTATAAAACTGTATATTAACTGTATTCAGAATTCTGGAATGTATTTTGAAAACAAAGACTGCTTCTATTCCAAGCTTTTTACTGAAATGCAAAGCAATGTATTTACCATGATGTGATCTTATAACTTTGTTATTTTTTAAATAAAAGACTACCGGTTTAAACTGTGTGCTGAATTTTTCTGTATAGCAAGCTTGGACAGTGAAGATTGAGTTTAAGTCCTCTTGCACACGGGACATTTTTACAGCGGCTGTTTTTGGCTTTTGGTGTTTTTTTCTAAAGCTAGTAAACTCCCCAGCATGTTATCCTATGTGTCTATGCACACATAGACTGTAATCAGCATTTTTTGGCTGGAAAAACCCCCCCAGAACTAGTGGGTTTCTAGAGGAGTTTTTTAGCTGTAAAAACGCTCTAATGCTGAACAATGTGATGAAACGTGGCAAACCAGCGTTTTTGGGTGTGTTTGGGGGTTTTTTTTTTTTTTTTTAACAAAAATTTTATTCTTTTTTTTTTTTTTTTCGTGGAAGAAAAACACTGCCCAACGCTGAAAAACTTGTGTTTTAACATGACTTTACACAGCTAACGCTACCAGCGTTATTAAAACGCCCAGTGTGCATGGAGCCTAAAAGCCAAGTTCACTTTTAGTAAGAAAAAAAAATTTATATATATAGTGTGTGTGTGTGTGTGTGTGTGTGTATACCCTGACTAGGGTTCTAACCCTTTCCTACTCAATCCAAATCTAGAAAAATAAGTTTCGACTACAGAGAGATTTTCAAAAGCTTAGAAATCTGCTATCTAGTTGGATCTTTCTGTGTAGCTACATGCAGTACATGGTTATACATGGACCCTGTAGCGATAATTTCTAATATATACTACTGTAGTTTATTATAAAGCGCAATTCTTCGCAACTTTACTAGTGCAGTTGAGCTACTAAATTTGGCTAATGTGATTCTAGCCTTCTGGAGGACCATTTGATGAATGCACTACAGCAGAGGAGGTGAAACATATAATTACAGCTCTTGATCCTTGAAAGCACAAATGCTGAGAGAATAAGAAGTTGTAGTATTTCCACTTTTGCACGGTTCATCTAAATTCTTGTACTTGTAAAATAAACTTTTTTTTTTTTCTTTTTTAACCCTTTTCCACCTGCCCCATTGTGTCCCTTTAAATCATTTGTGATCAACTCATGTTACATGATTGGAAAGCAATTGCTTAAAGCGTTACTAAACCCAGGACCCTGCATTCACTGTAGCTGGTCTCCCACAGTACACAGAAATGGAAATGCAATTATTTTAGTAAATCTAAACTGCTAAATACCTTTTCTCATCAGCAGTACATGGCAGTCTTGTGACTTCTAACAGTGTCTGGCTGAGCACTGGTTAAAGCTTGTAGGAGGAGTTTTCATTCTCCTCTGAGTGTCCTATAAGGCCTGACCGTCCATCTGGACAGTGTTGATTGGCCCTGTACTGATGACATGCACCCTTCCAAAGACAACCCAAATCTCTAGCAATACACACCAAACTGAGTATTTGCAGACTGCCTCCTAGGCTTCTGTACTGTCAGCAGATGGATTGGGGACTGTGGAAGTAGGGGGTGATCAGAGAAGACAGGATCCAACAGAATTTTTACACAGTGCAGAGGATTAACAGGTTCCACAGTGAATATAACAAGCATGCTTTTACTGCATAAACAGACTGATTCTACTGTTGTGGGTTTAGTAACACTTGAAGCATACAAGGGTCCCCTGATCTTTGTGCTAGTCCTGGAACCCCTTCTTTGTCATACTGGGACCAGCCCGGACATAAAGGGCATGCAAAGTGGGAACACCCACCATATAGTTGTGGCCTATGACGATGATTTATTGTTTTTTGTAACTAACCCCGAACTTACTATCTCTAACCTGTTAAAATCCCTAAAGACATATGCAGCCATGTCCAACTATTTGATAAATTTGCAAAAACCGGATCACTCATCGCCTCTTAACCCTCCCAAAGAAACATGGTGGCATTGGATTTCCAGATCCCACTAAATATTATGCTGTACATCTGGCAAGAATGCTTGATTGGATCAAACATTCTCAAGAGAAGGGGCGGGTAGGGTTAGAACAGGACTCTTTTTCCAGTGCCATTACAGACCATTCTGTGGCAAAAGGCACCACTGCTGACTTGTGTCAAATCTCACCCCTTGCTCCTGATACTAAATAAGGCTGGATGCCAATCTAGATCTCCCTCCTCCACTTTTACAACTTTATTACAAAGTCATCGGGGCACTAGACTTTCCACCGGGTTTGACGGATCCTAGATTCAAAATTTTTGTTCAGACTAACCAATTTAGGAGCCACCTTTTTACCCAGGGAACACACTGGAGCTCCATAGAGGACTTCAGGAATACAGTGTCACCCCCTTTAGACCATTGGAGGGCTTCGATATTATTTGATGTCCTCTTCGAGAACAGGAATCCCAAGAGGCCTGACTACTGCTTTTGAGGATTGTTGCCTAGACCCATCCCCTCTACGCCATGCTCTCTCCAACGCTTACTCTGTCCTGTCTACTCTGCCTTTAAGCTATATGCCTCAGTTTATAAGTAAATGGGAACGGGACTTAGATTTGACATTCACGGATAAGCAGCAAGACTGTATCCTGTACTTTGCCTACTACTCCTCTCTAGCCAGCAGGCTACAGGGATCTGGGTATAAAGTACTGATGTGATGGTACAGCAGGGTACCTACCCTTTTACACAGGATCTACCCTGCAATATCACCAATATGTTGGCACTGGCAACAAGATAATGGCACCGTCTACATATTTTCTGGACGGGTCCATGTATTCACCCCTTTTGGGACTTGATTCGGTACTTAATCTTCCAGTTGACCGACAGAAGCTTAGAGGAAAGCCAGAAACATGTCTACTTCATTTAACTTCACTATCATGACGTAGATATAAGAAATCACTTTTGATACATTTACTGACTGCTGCAAAAATCTGCATTCCTCACGGTGTGAGGAATGCAGACGATGGGTCAGTGGATCACTGTGGTGAACGAGATTGCTGAAATGGAAGGTTTAATGGCAGCTACAGTGGGGATCGAAAGTTTGGGCACCCCAGCTAAAAATTTGTATTAATGTGCATAAAGAAGCCAAGGAAAGATGGAAAAATCTCCAAAATGCATCAAATTACAGATTAGACATTCTTATAATATGTCAACAAAAGTTAGATTTTATTTCCATCATTTACACTTTCAAAATAACAGAAAACAAAAAAATGGCGTCTGCAAAAGTTTGGGCACCCTGCAGAATTTATAGTATGCACTGCCCCCTTTGCAAAGCTGAGACCTGCCAGTGTCATGGATTGTTCTCAATCATCGTCTGGGAAGACCAGGTGATGTCAAGCTCAAAGGTTTTAAATGCCCAGACTCATCTGACCTTGCCCCAACAATCAGCACCATGGGTTCTTCTAAGCAGTTGTCTAGAAAACTGAAAATAGTTGACGCTCACAAAGCTGGAGAAGGCTATAAGAAGATAGCAAAGCGTTTTCAGATGTCAATATCCTCTGTTTGGAATGTAATTAAGAAATGGCAGTCATCAGGAACAGTGGAAGTTAAAGCAAGATCTGGAAGACCAAGAAAAATATCAGACAGAACAGCTCGCAGGATTGTGAGAAAAACAATTCAAAACCCACGTTTTACTGCACGATCCCTCCAGAAAGATCTGGCAGACACTGGAGTTGTGGTACACTAGTCCACTATAAACAGATACTTGTACAAATATGGTCTTCATGGAAGAGTCATCAGAAGAAAACCTCTTCTACGTCCTCACCACAAAAATCATCATTTGAACTTTGCAAATGAACATATAGACATGCCTGATGCATTTTGGAAACAAGTTCTGTGGACCGATGAGGTTAAAATTGAACATTTTGGCCGGAATGAGCAAAGGTACGTTTGGAGAAGAAGGGGCACAGAATTTAATGAAAAGAACCTCTGTCCAACTGTTAAGCATGGGGTTGGATCAATCATGCTTTGGGGTTGTGTTGCAGCCAGTGGCACAGGGAACATCTCACTAGTAGAAGGAAAAATGGATTCAATAAAATTTTGGATGGTAACTTGATGCCATCTGTGAAAAAGCTGAAGTTAAAGAGAGGATGGCTTCTACAAATGGATAATGATCCTAAACACACCTCGAAATCCACGGGGGATTACATCAAGAGGCGTAAACTGAAGGTTTTGCCATGGCCTTCACAATCTCCTGACCTCAACATAATTGAAAATCTATGGATAGACCTTAAAAGAGCAGTGCGTGACAGACAGCCCAGAAATCTCAAAGAACTGGAAGACTTTTGTAAGGAAGAATGGGCAAAGATACCTCAAACAAGAATGGAAAGACTCTTGGCTGGCTACAAAAAGCGTTTACAAGCTGTGATACTTGCCAAAGGGGGCAGTACAAGATATTAACTCTGCAGGGTGCCCAAACTTTTGCAGATGCCATTTTTTTGTTTTTGGTTATTTTGAAAGTGTAAATGATGGAAATAAAATCTAACTTTTGTTGACATATTATAAGAATGTCTAATCTGTAATTTGATGCCTTTTGGATATTTTTCCATCTTTCCTTGGCTTCTTTATGCACATTAATACAAATTTTTAGCTGGGGTGCCCAAACTTTCGATCCCCACTGTACGAGAAGCAAGGAGGAACAACACCGCAAAACATGGTACTATTGGCATGATTTCCAATACTCCAGCAACTACAACACTTATATGTCCTCTTCTCTCTTCTAATCCACTGAAGAATGTGCATAAATAAAGTGACCCGGGGGAATTATTTAGATCGTGATATGCCGAACCATTCCTCAGTGTCCCAGCTGTGTTATTATTTCCACTTACCCCTGTAGCAATCATGCACACAGAGATGGACGCGGTCATCCCTTTTTGCTCCAAACCCCTCCATTTTGTATCTCGCTCCCTCCTCCGATTTCCCCCCTCCCTCAGGAATGTGGTCAGTGTGTGTTATTAGAGATCACAGGCAGCAAAGCTCATTGGGAGGGCGTCAGGACTATAAAACCCCCAGCCGAGCTGGTGCCTAGGTACCTATTAGCTCTCCTAAGACCATAAACCAAGTCCACTGAGTTCAAAGACATTCCAGATAAGTCATAAACTAGACACCACATTCAACATCCATTTTCCCCTATGATTACATATCTTGGATTATGGAAGACTTACATAAACATGGAGCACAGATTCGGATGGCTCACTTTTTATACCAATCTCATGATATATTACACCCCTTATCTGACATATATAGGAGAGCAGTAAATTGTATCTCCTGAACCATTCAAGTAGATATGTCATATTTCTTATCTAACCATTCCGCAGATGCGGCTGTGTATTAATCTACTAGTGGCAAGGCTGCTAAATGCCCCGAGAATAAGTTATGAATTATAATAGAAGCTACAAGAGTTTTTGGTCATAACTTAGGTCTCCACCTACACCTCTCTCCCCAAATGAGGCGATTGGTTTACTGCTCCAGGGAAACACCCTGTGGAGTTACTAGAAAAGCTAAGCTAGGCTGAGTTGAGCGGTGTGTGAGAGTTGAGGAATCTCCCTGCTTTAACATCGAAACTGACAGTGGGAGATAAGAAATCCTTTTTGGCTCATGAAACCTGAAGCTGCTTAACCCAAGGCTTTTTGGCAAGTACTTATCTACCTAAACTTCTTTCTGTTATCTCTTTGCTGTGCTATTCTCTGTATATTTATTTATATATTGGCTACATCTTTTCCTGTAAATATTTTTATTGCACCCTTTTGACCTTTTAGTAATAAATCTTACTTTCTGAAAGTGTTGAACTGTTTCTAAAGCTCTTTAATGCAAATTATGAATTCCTGCCACTGAAGAGCGCTACTGTAGGTGTGTTTAACCCTCTGTATAACCTGCCTGCGGTGACAGTGGTATACAGACGATTATCCAACCATCCTAGTGTTATTGCTAATATTGCAGAGTTTCCTCTTTCTCTGTACAAAAAGGAGGTGGTGGCAGTGTGAAGGGTTAATTGCGTAATTAACCTGATGCTGCAGGTACACAGATTGTAGTCCATTAGCTGGAAAATCTTTGTGTAGGGTGCAGCTGGGCGTGGCATTCTTACGCATGTGACAGCGCAGTTTTAGATTGGCTAGTCCTTCGGTCACGAGTTTGGTGAGAAGGGCTGGGGTCTGACGCCGCAATCATCACAACCCCCCCCCCCCACCTCTCCACATGCATACTCTGTAAGAGTATTCCCTACCCCCCCCCCCCCTTTTTCTTCCTTCTTTTTTTCCTTACTCTCTTTTCTTTAACCTGTCCTTACTAAGATCAATTCATATATTCTAGGGCATATTATTTGCCATATGTTAATTGGCACATAGTCAGCTAACAAGCTGGAGCACCATGGCTTTACTAACGACTTAGTTGGGTTCCCTCTTTTTTAAGATCAATCCTGGAGAACGTTTAAGTATGTAAGTAAGACTCAGCTGGAGAGGTTTTGTAATTGTATGTCTACACAACGTATACCTACTGCAAGTCTATATGTCCGGGGAGTTCCCCCAGCTGGATGGCTAGCTTTGGTCCAGTTACCATTGTTTTATTACATGCTGCATAAGTATTGTCCTTGTTTACTGTTTAGTACTTATAAATATGCTGGGATACTGTTTTGACTGACCAGTGATATTGGTTGCACCTCTGAGATTTGTAACACTGCACTCATTTCCTAAAATCTGTCTTGCTAAAGTATGCAATTAAAAAAAGAAAAAAGCATACAAGGGTATTCTTTAAAAAAAGCAAATATATCTATTCCAAAAATGATCTATGTTACAATTTAGAAAGGCCTGGCATTATGTTGAAATATGGGCCCATTTGCAATATTGTTTTTTATTAAAACGGCTATTCATTTTACTGGGCAGCCAAATGCACCAAAATGTGCATGTACCATTGTACTGCAACATACAGATGTGTTCAAAATAATAGCAGTGTGTTGAAAAAAGTGAATAAAGCTCAAAATCCTTCTAATAGCTTTTATTTCCATCCACACAAATGCATTGGGAACACTACACATTCTATTCCAAATCAAAACATGAAGAAAAATATATCAAATTTGTGTTGTTCCTCTAAAACAAAATTGAAGAAAAGTGATTATTAGACTGTTCAAAAAAATAGCAGTGTTTGTATTCTTCTTTACAAACTCAAACATTCACTATATAAACTGAAAAATGTTTGAAGATTTTGCTTTCCTTTGAATCACTTAATGAATATTTAGTTGTATAAGCACTGTTTCTGAGAACTGCTGTACATCTGTGTTGCATGGAGTCAACCAACTTCTGGCACCTGTGAACAGGTATTCCAGCCCAGGATGATTGGACTACATTCCACAGTTCTTCTCTATTTCTTGGTTTTGCCTCAGAAACTGCATTTTTGATGTCACCCCACAAGGTTTCTGTTGGATTAAGATCCGGGGATTGGGCTGGCCACTCCATAACGTCAATCTTGTTGGTCTGGAACCAAGATGTTGCACGTTTACTGGTGTGTTTGGGGTTGTTGTCTTGTTGGAACACCCATTTCAAGGGCATTTCCTCTTCAGCATAAGGCAGCATGACCTCTTCACGTATTCTGATGTATTCAAACTGATCCATGATCCCTGGTATGCGATAAATAGGCCCAACACCGTAGTATGAGAAACATCCCCATATCATGATGCTTGCGCAACCATGCTTCACTGTCTTCACAGTGTACTGTGGCTTGAATTCAGTGTTTGGGGGTCGTCTGAAACTGTCTCCGGCCACTAGACCCAAAAAGAACAATTTTACTTTCATCAGTCCACAAAATGTTGCGCCATTTCTCTTTAGGCCAGTCAATGTGCTCTTTGGCAAATTGTAACCTCTTCAGCACGTCTTTTTTTCAACAGTGGGACTTTGCGGGGGCTTCTTGCAAATAGCTTGGCTTCACATAGACGTCTTCTAATTGTAACAGTACTCACAGGTAACTTTAGACCTTCTTTGATCTTCCTGGAGCTGATTGTTGGCTGAGTCCTTGCCATTTTGGCTATTCTTCTATCCATTCGAATGGTAGTTTTTCGCTCTCTTCCACGTTTTTCAGGTTTTGGTTGCCATGTTAAAGCATTTACGATCATTTTAGCTGAGCAGCCTATCATTTTCCCCTCTCCAACTTTTTAATCAAGGCACGCTGTTCTTCTGAACAATGTCTGGAACCACCCATTTTCCTCAGAATTTCAGAGAGAAATGCACTGTAACCAGCATGTACAACATTTGCTGCCTTCCTTCCTTAAATAAGGGCAATAATTGCCACCTGTTTTTCAAAGAATAAATGACCTCACTAATAGAACTCCACACTGCTATTATTTTGAACATGCCCCTTTCAATTAGTGATTCAATTACAGAGAATCAGCAGCATGCATGTCATGACTGTTGGGTCTGTTGGATTTCTATTACTCTACTACACCTGCTAGTAAATTATTTGCCATGTAGAAATATCATTTCTACCAAAAGCAGTGATTGATCAGTGATGTCTGACTGCTATTATTTTGAACACAACTGTATGTCCATTGGCAAGGTGAATTGAGGTGCCATTCAGAATGAATTGTACTGCATTGTAGTTACTGCAACACCATTGTTTGATCGACCATTGTTTCCCCAATAAGAAGAATGGTATTTCATCTTAGATAGTTGAAATACAGATGATACTACTTTGTCACACATATGAGGATCCTATGCAGCCAGATCTACAGTCCCTGATCACTTCCTAGAAGCACAACTCTTTAGAAAACACTTCAGTGTTTTGAAATGTTCCTCTCACCTTTTTGCCATATATAAATGGAAGGGGAATTGCAGCCTACCTCTCATAATCTTCATCCAGCCTGCAAAAACTCCTGTTAGGATACTGTATCCAGTAGGACAATTCTGACATCAGAGTAGTAAGAGAGCTCTGGCCACCCTCGTGTGTTGCACTTTGCCTGCACTGATCGGAGGACGCTACTGCCTATGGTGAAGCTTATTTAAAGATAACCTGTGCACCATTTCAATGTTACTTGGGATACTTTACATAGATTTACCCTTGTGATTTGCAATACTTGCTTTTATCTCTCCCTTGGGGCAATACTTCATCCTCTTACACCATAATTCCCTCCCACTGACACGAATGAAGGGGCACAATTCCTCCAACATTGGGGCATAGTTCCTCCCAGTAACACCAACAATTGGGCACAATACCTCTCACTGATGCCAAAGGTGGGGCATTGTTTACTCCCACTGATGCCAGGACATTTTCTACTTACAATGGCAACAGTTTGGCCCCCCTAAAGTCTGAAGGACCGTAAACTGGCTCTTTGGAGACCCCTGCTTTATACCATTGTTCTCTATGCGCCTAGTACTTCTGAGGCAAGGCCTCTCTCAGGTTGCAAAGAGAAAGAACCTCCATTGTGCTCTGTTCATCTTGTGGATATACTGTATTTCTATTGTATTGCTACAATTATTTATTCTGCTTTTGCTTTGATAAAATTTCATTTATCTGTAGCAGCTGTTCCACTGTTAAAAAAATATATTTGCCATTGTTGTGTCGGTGTAAAGGGGAGGGGTGCATCACTGTAAAGCTCTGGAGTCCATTAGGCTGCATTCACACTTGAGCAATTTGTAGCTTGAAGCTCAAAACTCCAAAAACACTCAAACGTAAACAATCAATTGTTCTCTATGGTGTCTGATCACACTTGAACAGGCACCATAGAGAACAACTGATTTTTTACAATTGAGCGTTTTTGGAGCTTTGAGCTACAAATTGCTTAAGTGTGAATGCAGCCTTAAAATCCAGCAGCTTCTTCAGGGCCCATTGCTACACATATCAAATTATCTTGTTTGAAAACTATCTTGCTCCTAACAGCTAATCAGGTTGTTCCATTCATTCTCCCATACTGCCATGGCTGCTGTAAGGGGGTATCTCCGGGCCTCCTGTCGGGGGCCCGAGCCCCATCACCTAGCAGGGGGGCTTGGCTGGCAGCTTCAGACTTCAGGTAGGATCTGTCATGCCACTGTGTATTCAGTTATATTAAACATAACATATTGTTCCCCGCTGCCGCCAGAGTCTTGGGCAATCATTCCCCCTGCTGGGCTGAGGGGGGGATCCCATCTGTTCATTTCTGGACACAGTGGAGCCAGCCAGTCACTGCAGATCGCGGCAGACTCACACACACACTATCCTGCGCTGGGATAAGTAAGTCCCCTGCTGCTAGCCTGACAAAGTGGTAGGACTTGCCTTTCACACTGCCTGACTCCTTCAGCATGTAAGTCTGCCTGTCTGGTAACTCTGAACTGGTAACTTGTAAAGGCTTTTAAAGCGTCACCTATGGACAATTTAACAGATGTGCGCAATTTTTAATCTTGACATGTTTGGCATCCATTTACTCAACACAACGTTATATGCTGTAGTATTGCTGGGAAGACTACAAATGCTAAAAGGTCTGTGACGACGCCTTGTGGGAGGGCAAAACGCGCTGACGCAACTTCCAGGTCAAACCCTGTACATGTGACGTCACTTCCGGTGCGGTGTTTCGTGGCATTCTTTAGTGTGGGCGAAGAGGTCTGATTTTACAATTTTGACAGCTCTTCATTGCCAAAGCTGATCAATCGTGTCTGCCTAGCTGGAATTGTCAGAGGAGCTATTGGAACAAGTTTGATGAGTCCTGATTTATATACAAAAAGGTTTTTTATTCAGTTTGAAAGTGTGAGTGCATTTGGACCATCACATGAGTATTAAATAGTTTTTAACAGTATTACGCTATTTTGGTATTTTTTATTTTGCATTTTTCTCATTCATCCATCCATGAGAATGCATTCGGGGTAAATTAAGGAGGAATCATGTGTGATGGACGTGGCGTCAGACCCCAGACCTTCTCACCAAACTCGTGACAGAAGGATTAGCCAATCTAAACCGCGTAACAATGCCACACCCAGCTGCACCCTGCACAAAGATTTTCCAGCTAATGGACTACAATCTGTGTACCTGCAGCCTGGATGCGATTGTTACTGGGTCAGGTTAATTACGCAATTAACCCTTCACACTGCCACCACCTCCTTTTTGTACAGAGAGGAAACTCGGCAATATCAGCAATACACTAGGATGATTGGTTAATCGTTGGTATCCCGCTATCTTCACAGACAGGTTATACAGAGGGTTAAACACTCATAGTAGTGCTCTTCAGCGGCAGGGATTCATAAGTTACATTCAAGAGCTATAAAAACAGTTCAACACTTTCAGAAAGTAAAATTTATTACTAAAAGGTCAAAAGGGTGCAGTAGAAATATTTACAGAAAAAAGATGTAACCAATATATATATATATGTATATATATATATATATATATATATTTATATATATAAATATACAGAGCACAACAGCACAGCAAACAGATAACAGACAGAAGTTTAGGTAAATAAGTACTTGCCCACAAAGATGCCCGGGGTTAAGCAGTTTCAAGTCTGATGAGCTTAAAAGGGATTTCTGGTCTCGACTGCTAGTTTCGTTGGTTCATCGCAGGAGACTTAGCTTTTTCTCGGTCTGCTAGATGTTAAAACGCAGACGGTCCTCACTTCTCTGACCACACACAAAGCATAACAGCTTCTTTTTCTACACAAAATCAACTGGTATCTTCTTACAACAGATCCCAGTTACCTTGTTTGGCAAGAGGATTGTATAGACAGCCCCTTAACAAGGTACGCTGAACGCATTCCTGAGGGAGGGGGGAAATCGGAGAAGGGAGACTGATTTCTTTTGGGGAGAGATACCAAAATGTAGATGTTTGGAGCAGAATGGATGACCGCGCCCATCTCTGTGTTCATGATTGTTACACCATGAGCGAAGGCTTGAGAGTAACTAGCTGGTCAAAAATACCCCTATCCATCCATGCGTCCGTCCAGGAGTGAGAGTTTGGAGAAAGATAAGGGTGGATCACCATCTGTGATGTGGGAGATCAAATTACCCTATAGAAAATGGGGCTTACTTTATGTGAGTGTAAGGAAGGTTTTTTTTGCATTTTTTATAAAATATATTTTTTTATTGGTATATAGCAATATATTGTTGGCATCTTTTTCTTGTATGTTTTTCGCTATATGAGGAAATATCTAGGAAGGAGAGTCAATGTGAAATCGCATAAAGAGTTATATCATCTCTGAGGACACCACACCCCACCTGCAGGCTTGCCTTTTTTGCATCTTAAAGCCATACCTGTTTGGGAATTCACAGCATTTGGTGAGTGTGGATCTACAAAATGCTTTTCACAGAAGATGTGAGCAAGCTGGAAAATTTATAAAGTTTGAGTAAATAATAATTTTGTTTACATTTTTGGGACATTGGACTTTAATTTGGGACTTTTTCTTTGGACTTTCACATATAATTTTTCACAGTTTTGATTATTTGCATTAATTGCGCTGTATTATTTTTATTATTAATATATATAATACTTGAAACCAAGACATTGCCAAAAAAGAAAAAAATATTCTGCTACTCAAGGGGATTTAGGGAGAAAAGGCCTGGGGGTTTAAGTGGTTAAAGAAGCACCTCACCATTCTCCTCTTCCTCCTCATGGACATTTTTTAGAACCCCCCCCCCCATTACTTTGCTGACTTAGCCACAATTACCATAGATGCCCAGCAATTCCAGCATTGTTCTGACTGACTACTCCACTGCCACATGCTGGGTCCTGCATTGCCATCTTCTCTTCTATGTCATCAATAGCCAGCTGTCTCCTTCTGTTTTTATAACAATTTATAACAGGCTGGAGAAAGATAACTATCCCCTGAAGACAAACCTGCATTTTTTTTAGGCAGGTGCGTAGTCAGGCGTGGGCTTTTGGGGGCCCCATCATGTAGGCTGTATGGGGCCCCATGATTTCCAATAGCGGCCCTGCATACTGCCTGGAAAATGTGAAACGAAGGAAAGTTCTTCCTCCAGACTGTGTTATGCACGTGGCCCATTGCAACATTCTCAAAGCATATCTGACGAGAGGGTGCCCAAGTCCAGGTGCCTTAAACAAAAAATGTTCATCTTAATTTGCTGTCGAGACTAAACTGCAGAGATGAAAACCATGTTTGCTATCATTATTTTGTTCTTGTTGCTAAGATCTGCCGTGTGGATTTCAGATCATATGGCTTTTAAACCGGTGGACAGGAATTCTAAAGTTTCCAGGATCACATCAGAACTAATTAGTTTACCATTGTGACTGTGCTATTGCATGCCAGCACTAAAACTTCAGAACAGAGAACAGTGTACTGGGTCTGGACTTCTTCGGCAAGGCTCAGCCTGTATATTTTGTGGCAGGTTTTCTTCTCAGCAAACCTGGAAGAGATAAACTGTTGTGTCAGCTTTCAATAGACAAACACGCCATCATTTTGCTGCAACCGCTAAGTAATTGCATGAACAGGTGTCAAGGCTTCAGAAGATTGTTTGGAATGAATGCTAAACATACTGTCTGTCTGGTTATGTCATCAAGGTTCTGGAACAAAAATGGTCCTGTGATCTCCTAATTGGTTTGTTCACTGAAAATCAAGGCAACCTAATGTACTAAGTGAACATTTAAACCAAGGAATATAATGACCCGATGAATTGTGAAAGAAGAACTTTAAAGTAATACTAAACCCAGGACCCTGCATTTACTATATCTGGTCTCCCACAGTACACACAGCATGGAAGTGCAATTATTTTAGTAAATATAAACTGCTAAATACCTTTTCTCATCAGCAGGTAGAGCAGTCTTGTGGCTTCTATCAGTGTTCAGCAGAGCACTGGTTAAAGCTTGTAGGAGGAGTTTTATTTCTGCTCTAGGAGGATGCAGAACCCCTGACCTCTGTCTGGACAGTGCTGACTGGCCCTGTGCTGATCACATGCACTCTCCCAAGGAAAAAAAAACTCTCTAGCAATACACACTAAACTGAGCATGTGCAGAATGGCTACGATTTGGTCTTATCAGGAGTTAAGACATGGACATGAACAAGAGGAAGAGCAGAGAAGTCACTCAGGATCAAACAGCCTTTTTACACAGTGCTCTAACTATGGCAGATGGATTGGGGACAGGATCAGAGAGGGGAAGTTCAAACAGCCTTTTTGCACAATGCAGGGGATTAACCCCTTAGTATTCACAGTGAGTATAACAAGCATGCATTACTGCATATACAGACTGATTTTACTGTTGTGGGTTTAGTAACACTTTAAGTACCCCTGTCACATGAGATATATATGGGGCTACCACAGCTGACATCTCTTTCTAAAAAATTGAGTCATTGACCTGCAACAAGATTGCAGATAAAAAGGTGCTACTTTTTCTTTTATTTGGAAGAAATAGCAGATCTTTTTTTTCTCTCTTAACAATGATGTTCAATGCACTTTCTAGGAGCCCAGGCTGATAAGAACCCCCCACTGGTGGCATGTCATCAGGCTACCCAGCATTTAGGTCCTTCCTACTGCTTAAAGCAGTAATAAACCCTAACAAAAACAAAAAATGTAATATATTGCAGATTATCAACCATTAGATGTTGTGGCTGCATTAGTTTTCCTTTTTTTAGGCTTTTTTTCCCCTCTGTTTATCCCTGGTGGTCTGGCCAGTAGCACACCTCCTATATTAGAGTGCCTCCATTCTGGATGAAGGAGCACAGGGGACACATTTAGATAGCATCATTGTCAGTCTGGGGGGAGGTTTAGATGTACTAGCAGATTTAAATACACTAACAAATAAAACCAAGCTCAAGCTAATACTTTAGAAGTAGTTACAGCAAACATTGTTTTCCTTTTGGGATAAAGGTTTTACATATATAAATAAAAGCTTATCATTATAAGCATCTGTCTTTTGAAAAAGAACAGACTCACTGGCCAGATCACCAGGTGAAAATAGAAGAAAGAAAACCTAAAAAAAGAAAACTAATGCAGCCACCACATCTAAGAATTGGTAAGTTGTCATATAATAAATGCTTGCTTTTGAGTTTAATACAGCTTTAACAAAGACGATGGGAAAGAGGACCCATTATGTCAAATAATCAGACTAAAAGACCCTTATAAAAAAGATCTATAAACAGTTTATCATATATAATATTCAATTCATTCAGTACCCAACACTTTCACCCCCTTCCTGCCCAGACCAATTTTCAGCTTTCAGCGCTGTCGAACTTTGAATGACAATTACTCATGCAACAGTGTGCTCAAATTACATTTTAATAATTTTTTTGCGATAGATAGAGCTTTCTTTTTGTGGTATTTAACCACCAATGGGTTGTTTCATTTTTTTAGTATATAAACAAATATATACCGAAATTGTTGAAAAAAACACTTTTTCTTAATTTCTGTTATAATATTTTGTAAATATTAATATATTTTGTAAATATTTGTAAACCTACATAAATTTAGGCCAAAATGTATTCTGCTACATTTCTTTGGTAAAAATAACCCGAATCAGTGTATATTATTCAGTCTATGTGAAAGTTGTAGAGTCTACAAGCTATGGTATATATATTTGAACACTGATTACTCCTGGTCTGCTGAGAGCCTTCTCATTTCTTGAGTCCCTAAAATGCCAGGACAGTACAAATACCCCCCAAATGACCCCTTTTTGTAAAGTAGACAGTCAACGGTATTTAATAAGAGGCATGGAAAGTGTTTTGAAGTAATTTGTTGTCACAATTTTTAGGAAAATTAAGAAATTAAAATGTCACTAAACCCAGGACCCTGCATTCACTATATCCGGTCTCCCACAGAACATGGAAGTGCAATTATTTTAGTAAATACAAAAAGCTAAATACCTTTTCTCATCAGCAGTTAGAGCAGTCTTGTGACTTCTATCAGTGTCTAGCAGTGCACTAGCTAAAGCTTGTAGGAGGAGTTTTCTTTCTGCTCTAGGAGGATGGAAATCCCCTGACCAGTGCTGATTGGCCCTGTGCTGATCACATACACTTTCCCAAGAAAAAAAAAACCTGCCTAGCAATACACACCAAACTGAGCATGTGCAAATGCCTATGGTTCAGTCTGTCTTATTAGAAGATAAGAGATGGTCGCTTGAAAAATGGAAGGAACAGAGAAGAAAGGATCAAACAGTCTTTTTATACAATACAGAGGATTAACCCCTTAGGTTCCATGGTGACTATAACAAGCATGCTTTACTGCACATACAGACTGATTTTACTGTTGTGGGTTTAGTAACACTTTAAATAAAATTTGCTAGTTTTTCACAATTTTTTTAATGTAAAAAGTACAGTACAACATCATCATATGGTGAAGTGATGATCAGGGATACTGACTGGTGACAGTATGTAAAAAAATAAATAGATAAATAATAATAAAATTCATTTTTTCAACATTTTGTTAACCTTTTCTTTTCCATTGGTTTTTTCCATTTTATTTTACATACTGTGACCAGAGCAGTGCAGTTTTACCATAGTTACACTCTACTACTTTAGGGAAGTTTTTTTACACTATAATTGCTTATACCAGTGTTGATCATTATTATAAGCAATTATATTTATATCCATTCATTACGCAACCATTCTTTCACAGCCATTTATTGAGAAGTATTGCGATTGCCTTTGATTGGCCACAGCTATCACATGGCACTGATGGGCTGCAATTGGCCCTTTCTTTTCCCAGGTGATCATTGTGACCAATCCCAAAGTTCATCACAAAAGTATACAGTGAATGACTATGAATTAAATGTCATGTGACTACTGTGATTGGTCACAGCAGTCACATGGTACCGAGACCTGCCCGGTATACTGATCTGTCATCCACTATGTCCTGTGGACACAGCTTGTGACAGATCACCATGCAGCGTGGCCGCATGACTGGGAGGACGTCAGGATGGGAGAGCTCCTGCTTGGCTGCCAATTGAGACAATTTAACTAGTTTTTTTTACTATGGTATGACAAATAGACATGAGGGCAAAAAATGCATTTTTGATGAATTTAGAAAAATTTCACACTCCTATTTCACATCTGCAACAATTGATTATCATTCTCATGACACAGCAAGCTGAGAGTGTTAATCTACATATTGCAGTCAAGTGGTTAAATAAATTTGGCCTGCCATGATTTCTAGTGCAAATGTTATTGACAGAATGAAAGTATATATAACACCTTCGCTTGTGCAAAATAAATAAACAAATAAATTAAAAACAACAATGTGTTTACAAACTGAATAAAAAAAACATTGCTTACACCTTAAATCAAGTCAAGTCAAATAAAATACATATATAAAATGTCCAAATAAATGCAAAATTAAACAGGAAATTAAATGTAATGTTCACTGTTCAGTGGTCCCCAGATGCTCAAAAAATCCTCTCCACCGTGTCCCAGAAGGAAACACTCCGCGCTCACCAGACTCAATTGACTTCTTGTGCTAACAAGAAAGTCAAATAGCACTTGTTGACAGTGGTGTCACTATGGGGGTGCGGACTGCACCCAAGTGACACCCGCCTGAGGGGTGACACCCGTCAGCAGGGACACTGATCTGGATCCCTGTCCCTGGCTGTCTCATTGCCACACAGCAGAACAGAGTCCAGACTGAAGCCGTCTTCCCCTCCTATGCAGTTTACATGTACACAGAAGGCGGGACACCCCTGTACATGTCCCGCACTGATCTGAGGTCTGTACTAATTTTTTCTCTATTCCTCAACAAACGAGGTGGACAAGTTAAAAAAGATGGAGGAGTGATTGTGTGTGTGTGTGTGCTTGGGGGGGGGGTTAAGAAATATGTGCTCTATGCTAGAAGTGGATGTTAGACTTGAAATCCGACCCCTTATAAGAGCACAATCCCTCTCCCTACCCAAAGCACCCCCCCCAGCACATATTTGACCCCCCGACCTCCCTACTAGCACAAGTGTAGAGGGTGTCTGTACTGAGGGAAGAGGTCTATACTGATGGAAGGGGATCTGTACTTAATAGGAGGGTCTATACATAGTGAAGAAAGGGGTCTTTACTAAGGGAGGACTGTACTTGGTGGATGGGGGTCTGTGCTGAGGGAGGGGGGTCTATACTTAGTACAGACCCTCCTCCCTCAGTACAAATGCCCTCTCCACTATATATAGACCCCCTCCCTTTCTAAAGACCCCCCTCTCCACTAAGTACTGTACTACTGAGGGAGCAGGGTCTATACTTAGGGAGGGGGGTCTATACTTAGTGGAGAGGAGGGTCTGTACTGAGGGAGGGGGGTCTATACTTAGTGGAGAGGGGGTATATACTTAGGTAGGGGGTCTGTACTTAGGGAGGAGGGTCCGTACTGAGGAATGGGTTCTATACTTAGTGGTAATTAGGAATCTGCTTGCGCTCCTATGTAAAATACAATTGGTAAACGTGTGAAGCTGCTAACATCTGATCCAATACCCCAAGATCAAAACAATGCAGAAGAAATACAAATGATGTAGCGCTAAAACACCCAGTAAAAGCGTCAGTGCCTTAGGACATGCAGCATGATGTTAAAATCCTATATGAACATAATACATATATGTGCGTGATGATACTGACAAAAATGGAAAACAGATGTGTAACCCCTACACACAGTGCACATATATGAATATAAAGTCCAGTGATCCTGTATCAATATTTGCACTCAAACAGAGTCCTTGGACTGTATGTGGGCCCGCACACCACCACGTGCAATCCAAAATCAGCTGAAGTGGCCTCTCACCTCCTCCCTGCGACCCTGCAGGGCCACAGAGCTTTATCAGATCCCCACTGAGTCAAGGTATGCTTCTTCTTGAGTGGATGGTTGGTATATCCCCAGTATACAGCTTCCACCTCTCCTGTGGTATCCTTCGAGGTGAGCTGAGCAGGATGCACCCCAGCTCAAGCCCCCATGGGATAAAGGAAGCAAAAGACATCCTCCATAGTGTAAAACCATTTTAATAAATGCCGGAAAATAAATGTATAATACACTCACATTTGCCAAATAACATACAGCTTGTATGTTATTTGGCAAATGTGAGTGTATTATACATTTATTTTCCGGCATTTATTAAAACGGTTTTACACTATGGAGGATGTCTTTTGCTTCCTTTATCCCATGGGGGCTTGAGCTGGGGTGCATCCTGCTCAGCTCACCTCGGAGGATACCACAGGAGAGGTGGAAGCTGTATACTGGGGATATACCAGCCATCCACTCAAGAAGAAGCATACCTTGACTCAGTGGGGATCTGATAAAGCTCTGTGGCCCTGCAGGGTCGCAGGGAGGAGGTGAGAGGCCACTTCAGCTGATTTCGGATTGCACGTGGTGGTGTGCGGGCCCACATACAGTCCAAGGACTCTGTTTGAGTGCAAATATTGATACAGGATCACTGGACTTTATATTCATATATGTGCACTGTGTGTAGGGGTTACACATCTGTTTTCCATTTTTGTCAGTATCATCACGCACATATATGTATTATGTTCATATAGGATTTTAACATCATGCTGCATGTCCTAAGGCACTGACGCTTTTACTGGGTGTTTTAGCGCTACATCATTTGTATTTCTTCTATACTTAGTGGAGAGAGGGGTCTGTACTGAGGGGGGACTATACTTGGTAGAGGGAGAGGTGACATCATGTTTTATGGCACCGGGTGACACCAACCCTAGTGACGCCACTGCTTGTTGATGTAAGGTGCACCACTGGACCAAGAATGGAAGTGTGCATTCCAACAAAGAAGGAAGCAAAGTAACAGGAAGGTTTAATCATGTTTAATTTTGGACTTATTTGGACATTTGTTATATGTATTTTATTTGACTTGACTTGATTTAAGGTGCAAGCAATGTTTTTTTTTTTGTCTATTAGCAGAATGATGGTGAGATGTAGGAGAGACCTTCTATAAAGTCATCATAACAAGTGACAAAATGCTGCTGCTACAACTGTACGGGGTTATTCAAAAAGATGGAGTAGGTTTCAACGTTTTATTTCAAACAATCTGTAAGGCATAGAAGTATATTCTGCATACCACTGGACAGAGGAAGGTTCGAAGTTAAAAGACTGCCTAAAAGTTCCATTCAATGCCAACAGCGGCACTGTTTCTTGTTTATAGGAAAATGGCAACACCACAGGATAGTCATTTTGTGTGCTGCAGTTGGCAAAGTGTGAATCCATTATTCAAGTGCAACGTGAATTCTGCCATCGGTTCAACAAACAACCAACTTATCAAAACTTCAAGAAGATTTGAATGACTTAATTTTCATGCAAGATGGTGCCCTGCCTCAATTCCACTTGGAGGTCCGGCATTACCTGAACGACACCATTCCAGGATGATAATTTGGAAGAGGTGGGCAAAAAGATCTTATTCTTTGTCTGTGGCCTCCCAGGTCACCAGACCTTATCCACTCTGATTTTTATCTGTGGGGGAACATAAAAGAAAGGGTGTTTGTCCCACCTATGCCTGCTACTCTTCAAGATCTGAGACATCAAATTGTTGAAGCTGTGAATTCAATAACTAGCAACGAGTTGATTTGTGTGTGCCAAGAATTGGTCTACTGTCTTGATGTTTGTCATGCAACACATGGTGCTCATGTTGAGTGCATACAGCCTCAAGGACCATAAAACTTTGAACCTTTTTCTATCCAGTGATGTGCGGAATGTGCTTCTATTTCATACAGTTTGTTTGAAATAAAAAGTTGAAATCTGCTCCATCTTTTTGAATAACCCTGTAATACAAGTGACCTTCCATGTGTCATTCTGAAGGGTACTAAAAGGCAACCTATCAGGATAGAATATGGGGGCTGCCCAGAACACATTGAAGAGCGGGCAGATAAGCCAGTGTTGCCATAGTTCACCCAAAAACAAAATAATCAGTTTTGGTTGGTCCTGGAATCTGGACAAACTAGGAGCAGATGGCATTCTGATAAACTACATTCATCTTTCCAAATAAAGGACACAGCATTTGGTATATATTAGTGATGGCAAAATACAGCTTTACAATTACAATATACAATGCGTGCAATACTCTATACCATATGGAAAGTACTACTGCCATCCCATCAAGATTGGCTTTGCTGGAAAGAATTCATGTTGTAAAATACAATACTTGTGTAAACTTGTGAATCAATGAAATTTAACATTCTAGGATTTGCTGTCCCATCTTCAAAGGAACATACTGCGTGAAGCATGCAGATTACATTACACAGAATACATGAAATGGAAGTGAGAACATGAATGAACCATTGCCAAGCCATTCACTGTTTGCTATCCAGGATGTATACCATACGTGTTAATCAGTCAGATTAAAGGACCACTATTAGAAAAAAAATAATGTATTAAAATAGCTGCATGTGGGTAATACATATAATGACAATATTTAGTATGTTTTTTTTTCCAAATTTATATTTTTTCCACAATTGCATGTAGGCCGAGTCATCCAGCAAAAGTGAGAATGGCGGAGGTTGGGACAAACTTTACCACAGCCAAAGGTACTTACAATGATCCCTTTTTCTTCACATGATATAAATCGAGAAATGTGTTCCCTAAGTGTTGTGTATAACAGTTTTGTCTCTTAGAATGTGTTTTGCCTTTCTCAGCCTGCTGTGCTCAGGAGTTCCTTGTGTTGCATTATCCAGCAAGCAACTGTTGAGTAGGCTTCAGAGTGCTGGGTCACAGGTGTGACATTGAGAGTTCTGGCTGTTTGTTGGCTAGTTACAATCTCTGGTGAGTTTGCTATCACTGTGCTGGCCCAAGCTTTAACAAACTGGCTGACCACAGTTTCTGACTTGCAGGCTGTGGGCCTGGTTGGAAGCCACTGGGCTGAAGCCCAGGCCTAAAGAACTTGTCATCTTGTAGGTTGTGTACCTAGAGAAACAGTTGCTTCTGAAGCTTCTGAGGCTTCAGAGACCTGGAATTGAGTTTCTTCAGCCTGTTGTGCGCTCCTGAAGTTGAACCCCACTCAGAGACTGCCAGCCTCCTGAGAAGCTTTTTTTGGTATTCCACTTTCTCCACTTGATTTCTAATGAAGCCTTTAAAGACATTTTAGGTACGGAACCTGTATTAAAAAATGTGTGGCTGCCCAGGCATCAAGTGTTCTCATAGGGGTGTCATACTTGCAACCCGAAGGTCCTTCTGAGTGAAGCTCTGTGCTCTGTGAGAAGAATCAGAATTCCTCACTTATGCACAGGCTCAGTCTCCTAAATTAATCACCTTCATCCTCAATCACGTGATTTTACTGTGTAGCCCAGTTGGGCACCTCTCAGACTTGCTTTTGAAAATGTCCTCACCTTGCCGAAATTGTTGTATTATTTTCGCACACTCCCGGTGCGGGTTCCCCCTCATTTTCTTCGGTTGCTTCAGGCGAAGTTAATGCGTTTTATCTGGGCCGATAAGCACCCCAGAGTATCCAAAAGTACGCTTTTTGCCCATAGACTTCAGGGTGGTCTTGGGGTGCCTAATGTGACTAAGTATTATCAAGCGAGCCAGATTGCCCCGCTGTCTATGTTGCACGTCTCTTCCGACGTCCCCCTCTGGATCCTGTTGGAACTACCTAATTGTGCCCCTATCGCACTGTCGACGCTTCTATGGCTTCCCCCTGCCCTGCGCCCTATGGCACTGAGTCCGATGTTACTTCATGGCCTACAAGTTTGGGACTCGGTACGTTATTCTGGTGGTCTGATGTCACCTTTTCTGCCTTTGCTACCTATTATTAACAACCCTCTTTTCCCGCCGGGTTTGGATCACCCAGGGGCGTTTTCTTGGTGGGTGACTAATGGTTTTTCGCAGGTGCGACACTTTTTGATTTTTCAGTCCTTTCCCACCTGGGACTCTCTTCGGGAATCCCGGAATATCCCCCCAGCGGAATTTTTTCGATATCTTCAATTGCGACACTGGCTGCTCTCGCTGCGGGGTACTTCTGCGTTCCCGTACCAGAAATCTGCCTTTGAACAGCTTTGCCAACAGCGTCCGGGCGCTCCGGGCCTTATATCCCTTCTTTATGCAGCTCTGAACAGACGCTCATCGCATACTTCTCTTTCATATGTTGTTCAGTGGGAGCGCGACCTGGGAGTGGCTGTGGATCCGGAGGACTGGAATAAGGCCTGGTCACTCATAGCTAAATGCTCATTTATACGACCACACTGGAGGCAGCCTATAAGGTTTTGTTTCGTTGGTACTGGGTTCCGGCTCGGTTGGCCTGGGCTAACCCTGCCTGTAGTGATCGATGTTTTCGGGGTTGTGGTCATCGTGGTGATGTATTGCATATCTGGTGGTCATGCCCGAGACTGTTTCGTTTTTGGTCTCGTGTATTTGGCCTCCTTTTCACTTTGTTCCATCTCTCCATACGCCGGGATGTTCGGTATGCTTTGCTTCATTGCCCCATACCGGGCCTCTTGGCTCACCAGCAGAAGTTGGCTTTCTATCTGTTTTTATCCGCCACTAGAACAATTGCTCAGGCCTGGAAGAGTCCGTTTGTCCCTCTTCAGGGGGTGCGGGATCGTATGACCACTATGATGCTCAACGAACAGATGTCGAGTATCCACAATGACTCCCAACGTAAATTTTTGAAAATATGGGAGCCGTGGTTGCAATATGCCCTTCCCTCACTCTCCCCGGCTAGTCTGGGGATGTAATGGCGTTCGGTGTTGGCGCTCTTGAATCCCTGCTCTTTGCCCCCCCCCCCTTTTTTTTTTTTTTTTTTTCTTTCTTTTCCTTTTTCTCTCTCTCTCTGTTTTTGGTGTGACTAGGACAGCTGCATTTAGTTGTTATAATCAGTTACATTAATGTTTTGTAACTTATGTGCCTTTGATAGCCCCTGCGTGGGCGTACCTTTTGCCCTGTTGGCATTAGAGCATTGTTTTTCCCCTTTTTTTTTATTTGGCATTTTGTTTATCTGTGCAATTGATAGCCCCTGCGTGGGCATGTTTTACTGCCTCTGTTTATACTGTTTAAAAATTTAATAAAAACCATTGAAATAGAAAATGTCCTCACCAGGTTTCTCTTCAGCCTGCAAATGCACATTGTTGCTCAATTCCTTTGGGGGGATATGTGCACTGCAGGACTGCAGGGGGCCACCATAAGTATGGCTCCCAATAGGAGTGAATAGGGCTGTGGCATGCATACAATAGGTGAAGAGAACCCTGTAAGGATGTTTTGGGGTTTTTTTAAAGCAAGGCTTTAAGGCTCCCAACGCATTGGCACAGTGAAGATCACTGGATTGAGGACCAAGGTGAGGATCAGACCAGGTGGGCTGCACTCGCATTGGGGTGAAGGGGGGGCTGCATGCATTAAAGAGCAACATACAGGATCTAATATTAGGGTGCTGCTGCTTCTTCATTGTATAACCTCAGAGGGTGATGGATCTTGGTTCAGTTTGTATTCCTGAAGGAACAATTGTCCTTTAATAACAATAGCAAGCCTGTGTTGATAAGGTAGTGGGGAATGAAACATGTATGTTAAGCTGCAGCTGACTTAAAAATGTTTTTTATATTTACGTGGATGTCAACCTTAAAGTGTTACTAAACCCACAACAGTAAAATCAGTCTGTATATGCAGTAAAGCATGCTTGTTATACTCACTGTGGAACCTAAGGGGTTAATCTTCTGCATTGTGTAAAAACGCTGTTTGAGCCTCTCTTTTCTGATACTTCCCTTCTTCCAGTGTCCCCCTCTTATCCTGGTAAGACATATCATGTGGAGTCACTCTGCACATGCTCAGTTTGGTGTGTATTGCTAGAGAGGTTTTTTTTTTTTTTGTCTTGGGAGAGTGCATGTCCACCTGGAGGTCAGGGAGTTCTGCATCCTCCTAGAGCAAAATGAAAACTCCTCCTACAAGCTTTAACATGTGGTCTGCTGGACACTCATAGAAGTCACAAGACTGCTTTAACTGCTGAAGAGAAAAGGTATTTAGCAGTTTATAATTACTACAATAATTGCATTTCCATGTTGTATGTACTGTGGGAGACCAGATAGAGTGAATGCAGGGTCCTGGGTTTAGTAACACTTTAACTGTCATCAAAACCTTTCTAGTAAAATATATTTTATCATTTAAACAGTTGTAATCACTTATAACCTGCACTTGGATACTACTGATAAGTGACAAACTGTGTAAAACAATGCAAAATAATATACAAAAAATTGGTTGAGCTGCTGCTTCTACAAAGATACTGACCTTTAGGAAAAAATGTTAAAGCAATAAAGCGCTGCCCTATATTATTATTATTATACAGGATTTATATAGCGCCAACAGTTTGCTCATCACTTTACAATATAACGGGAGACAATACAGCAACAATACAGTTCAATACAAGAGGAATAGGAGGGCCCTGCTCCTTGGAGCTTACAATCTAGGATACATGCAAAATACCTCAGAATATACATATAAATTCATGGAATGTGCTTCCTCTACAATTAATGTAATATAAACAAATATAATAAATAAACAATTTATAAATCATAGTCCTTAATGAACAAACGTGCAGTGATTCTTTAAAGTGCAAACGTGCGATAATTCTTCATATAGTGCAATGAATCCTTAGCGCTCCCCTCCGGTGATCCCACTTACTCACCAGCTCCCATGGACTCTTATACTCTATATATGTCTCGGATATTGGGATTTTTTAAAAATACAAAATCAAAAATATTGCAGTGGTTTGGCATAGCTATCCTGCATCCCAGGTTTTTGTAAGCTTGGATGATTGTGCAAATTTGGAATCCATCCCACATGTATAGTATGATCCATGTGGTTCTCTATCTGGATGCTGTATGGGTGTACACATCTTTAAACATCATATTACATTTTAGTAAATTCACTCCAAATGTATCCACAACACTAAATACCCCCTCCCCCAAAAAGAAAAAAAAAACACTTGATTCAACCCTCTCCCTCCTCCTCATTAAACCCTTCATTTTACTTCATTCTACTTTTTTCAACGGTAGCCATATCCACGCAATACACATACTATGTCCCAATCCTAAGCCATTCTTAATTTCCTATGCCCAACATGTCCATATACTTCCTTGATTTCTTAAACGTCACCCATTTCCTCTAGATAGTGCTATATTTCTCTAGAGCAGTGGTTCTCAACCTGTGGGTCGCGACCCCTTTGGGGGTCGAATGACCCTTTCACAGGGGTCGCCTAAGATTATCGGGAAAACACATATTTCCGATGTGTAAAGAGCAGCTACTGTGTAGAAAGCAGCTACTGTGTTGAAAGCAGCAGTATTGGAGGTAAAACGACACTTCATGAATTATAATTACTGGGTAAATAATTTTATGGTTGGGGGTCACCACAACATGAGGAACTGTATTAAAGGGTTGTGGCATTAGGAAGGTTGAGAACCACTGCTCTAGAGAATCTTCTCCTATGTACATCGTCTCTTCAATAGAACATACCTGATCAATTTTTCCAAGCCATTCTTTTAAACTCTGTATTTTTTGTGTTCACCAGTACCTGGGAATCAAGCTTTTAGCTGTGTTTAATAAATGTGGGACTAAGGATAACCTATATTGTGCTGTCGACTTTTCTGTATTATGAAACAGGCATTTCCAGGGCTCAACCTCTATATGCTCCCCTACTATTTCATAAATTGCTTTAATGATCTCCTCCCAGAAAGCCTGTATCTTTATACATTCCCACCACAGGTGCACGAAGGTTCCTGGCAAGTCGCAGCTCCTCCAACACAGGAGGGGACACATCTGCCCCAAACCCTTGCACCCTCAGCGTGGTCACATACCACCTCACAAAGATCTGAAAGCACATTTCTGCCATCTTGGCATCAATTGATGAAAAGCATGAGAATTTTAAAACCTTCCTTCTCTGATGTTCATTTAATTCAATCCCCAGGTCTTGCTCCCGTCTCCCAAGGTATTGTGGAAGCCCAGGTTCCGTTTCTTTCACCAATACCTTATAAACTTTTGAAATACTGTGCTTGACACTAGAAGGAGAACCAAACAGCCTCTCTATGGACCTGAGGCTGTTTTTTTCCCGAAGTGGCCGTGTTTGTGCAAAGTGCTGTATTTGTGAATATCTCCATTTATCTAATGACATACTACCCCATTTTTGCTTTAATTCAAAGAAAGTGCATAATTTATCTCCTTTCACTATTTATAGCCACAGTTTTGTCTATGGAAAACCTGTTTGAACGGAGTTCTTTTTTTTGTGTTCAGTTAATGTGGAGAGTCAGCTTTTACCAAACACATTTGTAGACATCCATCAAATTTCTATACAAGTACTTCATTATGTCTTTGCAGCACATTTGTACTTGTTTTATCTGGTATGGACCTTGTCTTTGAAAACTGTAGATGTTCATGGCAGTCCACATTGTATAAGGCATAGGTTAGCCAATGTCTAGAAAAGGAGGGTAAGAACAGGGAATGCGAACAACAAATGTCATATGGCTTACATTTGTCTGTGAAGATTTAAATTTTTCCAGGTCAAGTTAGTTAGTCACATACATCTGCACTTGTTTTGTAATGTTGAAAATGTTTTGCTGCTTATCCTGGCTGCTTATTTGTTTCTAATGAGTGTCAGGAACATACTATAGGGGGCTCCAGAATGCAAAAAGGCTGTCAATCTGGGTGCACTAGTGCGCTGGATAATGAGCTTCTACTGACGTCCTAATGCAGGGGTGTCAAACTCCATTTCATCTCGGGCCGTATCAGCATTATGGTTACCCTGAAAGGGCCGGTTGTATCTGGACTAGATGTCCAGAGCACCCCCACCGCCCACTACATCAGATGTCAAGAATCTCACACCCTCTATAACCTCACAATGCACCTCCTTTGGGGGCAAAGCTGGAAAGCAGAAAGTGCAGGGTCTGGAGGAGGACCAGAGGAGGAGTAGAGTCAGTTACCAGAGTCTACTGAATGCTGGGACCAGGGGGGGCAGAGATGAGGGGGTGCTGCAAGTGCACTGAGAGGTGCAGGATTTGGCAGAGGAGATCTATTCTCCTCTCTGCTGAGACAAGGTGGAGGCAGAGACAAGGGGGTACCTGCAGGTGAGGTGAAAGGGCCACATGAAATGGTCTGGAGGGCCGGATTCGTCCCACGGGCCTTGTGTTTGACACCTGTGTCCTAATGGGTGAGATTACAAAATGTTTGCTTTAACCAAGACTTTTAGTTTGTCCAGTTATAGAGCAGAATGCGGATGCATAATAGAACAAAATTAATAAAAGCAGCTCAGAGTGCATTCACTGATACAGAACTATTATACCATGTCCCTGTTGCCTGACCATAATTCCTATATGAGCTTGCTGGACATCCGATTCCCAAACCATGTACATTAATATGGAATTGGTAGCCTCCTTATCCACTATCCTGTGAACAAAGACGTCCCTAGGGAAGGTGATACCCTGTGCGATAACACTTGGTGACACCCCTTCCGACTATCCCCGCAGAATGAATTGGATCTGCAGATTGAGCATAATGGATCCGACTCCGATCCATTATACTCAATCCGCAGATCCGATGCATCCTGAGGGGATCGTCTGCTTTCTTTACAACTTACCTTTTCTTGGAGCGGGTCCGGTGTCACCCCGTATAGGTTGCATGCCGACGAGGATCGTCGGCTTGCTTTACAACTTACCTTTTTGTGGAGCTGGTCCGGTGTCACCCCATGCGGTCGGAGTCACCCGGTGCGGACTGCACCCCCTGCACCTGTCTCATGACCACACTGCCTGTGAAGGCTTTTCAGAAAATTTTAGAAGGTGTCTGTTGGAAATTTGTGAGGTCCAGTACTGATGTTATATGAGAAGACCTGGCTTGCATTTGGTGTTGCAAGGTGTTCAGTAGTGTTGAGGTCGGGACTGTATGCAAACTACTCAAGATCTTCCTCCCAACACATTATACCATATCTTCTGGAGTTGGCTTTGCATATGGGCACAGTCCTGATAGAACCGAAAAGGGTATTGTGCCTCAAACTCTTGCTTCAAAGTTGAATTTGCACAATTGTCTAAAATGACTTGTAAGCTGTAGGATAACAGTAACCTTCACTGCAAACACCTGAATTCAATAATGTGGAGATGTGTCCACATAATTTGTCCAAACAGTTTACATGCCCATACAGCAATCATACACTCAAACACCTCATGAACAGGTTTAGTCCATGTGTTTTTGGTTGTGGTAAAAATCTTGTGTATCCAGAGGAGATGTGTAAATGTAGAAAGAACATTAAATAATCAATGCAATCAAGGAAATGTATCTAGGACCTCTTAACCATTTAGCCACCATCTTAAACAAAACCCACAATTCCAATAATAAATCAAGTCCCAAAAAAATTTCAAAATTTCAATTTTTTTCCAACAATAATAAAATCCCAACACAATAAAGTGTCCAAAACTTAAAATTGTGTCCAAAAGTGATAACCAGATCTTGATAAATAGATGCTTCCTACTCCACTGAAGAAGATGATGATCAATCACAGGCGTTGATCCTTCTTGACAAAGTCCAGAAGCGACGAAACGCGTCCAGGGCACGTGACGTATTGACGTTCCCGGAAGTGCCGCGGCAGCCATTTTGGATTCTGGAACCCTTGTGTGTCGGCGTTCCTGAAAGTAACGGTATACTCCGGGTGTCCCCCCAGAGCAGAAGTGACAGTGTTGGACAGGAGTGGGAAGGGGGAATTTCCTGGGAATCGGGAGACCTTCTATACATGGAAAGGGGGTCTTATACTGGTCGCTAGGAGCAGGATGCTGATTTTATCGATTTTATATGTAAGTGGCTACAATAAATTTTATATATTATTGTGATTCACATACTGATTCCTGGTCTGTTTATGAGGTCCAAAGGAACAAGAGGATACCAATCTAAGGACACTCTATACACATTGGTTGATTAAAAGCTGAAATTATCTGATTTAGGGTAATTATGCACTTCGTATAAGGCTTGCAGTGATATTTATTTGAATATTTTTCACATGAGTGCTGTGACACTAGAGTGTTTTTCTGCATGTTACACGTGTGGCACTTTAGTTTTGGTACTTAAGGTAATACACTATGTTTAGATTTAGTTTTTTTATGGTATTTGAAGCGCGCCTGTGATTGATCATCATCTTCTTCAGTGGAGTAGGAAGCATCTATTTATCAAGATCTGGTTTTCACTTTTGGACACAATTTTAAGTTTTGGACACTTTATTGTGTTGGGATTTTATTATTGTTGGAAAAAAAAATTTTTTTTGTATTTTTTTGAATTTTTTTTGGGACTTGATTTATTATTGGAATTGTGGGTTTTGTTTAAGTCGATGAACATATTAGTTATTGGTACTTCAGGGGAAGGATATTGATACGACTTTAAGGGTTTTTTGAGGGTTATTTGTTTGTGTGTGCTGATTTATTCTTATTCCATTTAGCCACCATATTGCATGGATATGGGTCTCCTAAGAAGCTCAGGTTTTCCCATTGCTAGCCACTTAACTCTGCTAGCAAATGCCATTTCCATTTTGCCAATGAATATCCACTGTATCAAAGCAAAAGCAGTGTTTAGTACTTTTTTGGATTCACTGACTTTAAAAAAGCATGTAAACTAGAAACTCAGAGTAAAGTCAGAACTCCTAATCTGCACCATTGTTTCAGGTTAATTCCCCAGAAAGCACTGAAGCCATTGGATCTGAATAAGGGTTAGGCAATAAGCATTTTCAGGATGGGAGATCAGAATCTACAGCCATTATTTTTTCTCATTGCAGTATTCCTTTAATAGGTGATCAGAAAGCATTAGAGTGTTAATAAGGATCTTTATCCTTTTCTTATTTGCCCTATATTTGCTTTATACAAAGGTCATTCCGCCACCTTCCACATGGCTAGAATGGCTGTGCCCTGCCAAATCACTTCCTACTGACTCACTGTGCTGCCAGCTGCTCGATTAAATACACGCTAATAAAATGTCTGAATTTCCTAAGCATTTCAGTAACACTCCAAGATGGACCATGGCCATGTGTTATATAGGCAGTTATCTATCCAGATGGAAAGCCTGTAATTTGTAAATGAAATTTTACTTGTCACACAATTTCCAGTTAATGGCAGGCTGTTCATGTGTGTCAGATTAAATTTATGAATAAATGAATGCTGTACAGTTATTTTACACTTTATTGGGAACCATTATAAAGTGCAAACTAAAGGCTTGGTGAATGAAAATGGGTAAACAATGGTGCTTTGTTCATAAAGGAGTGCTGGAACAAGGCCATACTGAGATCAAAGAGCAGGTCTAGCGTATAATGCACCACCACATTTATATAAACAATTGAAGGGAACTAATATACTAACATAGTTACATAATTTGGCAGCTCACACATGCATTTTTTGGACTAGAGAAAATGCCTTGATTCCCCTATTCACACATTCAATATGGATGGGGGGAGTCCCTCCCGCTTTGGTATTGTATTTTGAAGGTGTCTTCCCCACTGTGAGAATACAATAATCAGTGTTTCTGACTATAGCTGGCGGGACTTATTGTTCGGGAAAAAACCTGACAGGCAGGTTGTTCACAAGTTGATTGACTTGTGTTCAACCAGCCTGCCCATACATGGATTGAAATTTGGCTGCTCCCTGCTGAACCAAATTAGTTCCATGTATGGCTGGCTCTAGTCAGGTTCATAAAGACAAAAAATCCATCTAGTTCAACCAATAGAAAAATAGAATTAAATAGAATGAATAAATAAATAGAAAACCTCCGTTTACACAATCATTTACCCACATTTGATCCAGAGGAAGGCAAAATACCCTATAAAGTGCCCAAGTTTGCTAAAATTGGGACAATTGTTGTGGTGCCTCAGTGCTGATCTAATCACTTGCTGCTGAAGGAACTGTATTAGGAAAAGCTTTGACTAAGTGAAGAATGTCATCGTGTTACTACATTGTACTTTTGGAGTATCCCACAGCAATCTGCACCCTTTCCAAGTTCAACTTTCAATAAAGCATTAAAAAGGTACCCCTAAACCGGGGGGTCAGCAACCAGTAAATCATGATCTACCAGTAGATCTTGGCCAGGTGACATGTAGATCACAGTCAGGGCTTGCTAATCCACCACCCAGAGCATCAAGAGTGCAGAGGGACTACTTGTAAAGTTGGAGCTGTAGTAGGGAGCAAGAGCCGCTTAAGTTGATGTCTCCTCTGTAGTGCTGCTCCTACGCCCTGTCATAGTTGGTGGGTGTAGCACCTGCCAAGCATGAGCCATTCAAGTGAATGAGGCCGCTCTGCAAGTGCCCTGCAACCTTGTGCAGTACAATAAACAAGGGGTTAAACAGGCAGTGATGTGTTGTTTCTCACCACCTGCTTTACCCCTTGGACCCAGCAAAAGCATGCCATTGTGGGGAACTTGTAAAGTGGCCCCATTTACTTGAATGGGTCTCGATTGACAGGCGGTAACACCCACCAAAATCAACAGGGGATTTAATTCCTGCATAGGCATGTGTACACCTTGGCTGTTGACTGAGCAGCTAAAGGGGGTAAGGATTGGGGGTGGTAAGACTGTGACTCAACCGCAGGGTTTTACCACCCCCTAACTTTACATGTGAACGAACCCTGCCACTGCCGAATGCAACTATGGCCTCATTCTCAAGTGCAGCAGGCACTGCTGCTCCTCATAAAAGGGATCCAAGTGTGTTTGACAGGTGGCGAGGAGGTGATATATTACCTCCTCCCCACCTGATTTAAACCCATGATTGCTGTGCAATGCATGCGATTGTGACAAAAACAATAAAAGGAAACGAGGACCATTAATTTACTGAAAAATCTTTATGGCTGATACTGTAACAATTAGCCTTGAGCCTTTGTCATTTGCTAGTCACTACTGAGGACTGCAGCTCTGGTCTACGCAGTGCACACCTGTCCTAAACAGGGAAGCGTTTAAAGGATAAGTTCACCCATGTTCAGGGTGCAACATGTAGCATGTTACGATCATAACAGCCCCCACTCCCCCCTGATTCCCGCTTTGACAGTTAGCGGGGAATCTTCTTCCCCCCTTCCTAATTTTTGGCGCTTTAAAAAACACTGACAATCTTGAGAAAAAAAAATTTTTTTTACTTTTTGCTATTAAACATGTCCGGTAAAAAAATAAAAAAATCAAATTTCGTCAGGCCATTAGGCCAAAATGTATTCTGCTACATGTCTTTGCTAAAAAAAAATCCCAATACCTGTAAATTAATTGATCTATATGAAAGTTATAGTGTTTACAAATGGCGGTATAGATACTGGATTTTTTTTTCTTTTACTAGTAATGGCGGTGATTAGCGACTTATAGCCGGACTGCTGTGGGCATTCTGACACTGGGGGGAACTGACTTGGTGTCACTGACATCCCCAGTGACACCAATACAGTGATCAGCACTAATAAAAAGCACTGATATTGTACTAATGGCACTGGGCAGGAAGGGGATAACATCTGGGGTGATCAAAGGGTTAACTGTGTGCTACGTGCTGTTTCACTATATTGGCTGTGTGTGTGCTTCACTGTAAGCACACTGCTTTGTATGGCTCTGCTATGCAGAGCCATACAAGCAGTGTGCAGAAGCTGACAGGGGAGAGATCTGTGTTGTTTATAAACAGGTCTCTCCCCCATTGGAGATACTTGGCGATCACCAGCTGCCGGCGAGTAATCACCAGCCGGGACCTGGTGATTGACAGCCGAGGCCGCGAATGGTGGCATGGTTTGGACGCGCACGCACCCCCTAACCGGATCTGCAAAATCACGCATATATATGTGTGATTTTGCGCACCTGTGCCGCCCCGTAGCAGTATTACTTCTATAGGGTGGCGTGGAACTGGTTAAAGTAGAATCACAGTCAAATCTAAACTTTGATAAGAGTAACTCCACTTTTGCTAAGAAAAAAACGTTCCCCTCTGGGTTATCTATCTACATTGCAAATATTTTAAGAAACTTTGTGGCAGCGTCCTACCTTTTGTTATTCTGAAGAAAGAGCTGTTTGTTCTGTTCATGTGCTGAGTGAATCTAACAGGAGTGGTTTTCTAATTATAAATCAGCTGCTGCACCTGTAGGGCTCTAATGAGGAAAACTGTAGGGTCTGCATCTCTTTAGATGTGATTTCCTATTGGGAGTACCTCACTAAAAATGTTGCAGGGGATTTCTAAATAAAATCTGACTTCTATCTTAGTGCAAACTTCTGGGAAAATCAGTGAGCCAATCACATACACAGGAAATTATGTTTTGGGGGGGGGGGGGTTCCGTACACATTCATATTGCATTGCATTTTATAGAAAATGACAGCGCTGCAGATTGAAAAGGAAAGGTAATTTTTAATAATATTCATTTACAACATGACTTGTGTTACAACTGTATATGATATATTTTTTTTGCTATTTTTTTCCCTCACGAAAGTGGAGTTACCCTTTAAACCTACTCCCACCTTCATTCCAAACTCTATACTAACTACCCAGTGGAGGAAAGATGCTTATACATACCTATTACCTGGGCACTTGTGTTTGGTTACATGATCTCCCCAGAGGCCGGCTTCAGTGAAGAGGAGAGATCACCAACAACAGTTGCAGAGCCTGGGCAATGATGTCACCTGTAGACTTACTATAGGGCAGTGATGGCGAACCTATGGCACGCGTGCCAGAGCTGGCACGCAGAGCCATCTCAGTGGGCACGCCAGGAGGAAGAGAGAAAGAGAACGCACTCTCCTGCGCACCGGGCGATCTCCATGATCGCTGTGTCCTACGGACACAGCTGATCACGTGACGTGGTAAAAGGCCAATCACAGCGGCCTTTTACCACGTGATCAGCCATGTCCAATGACACGCTGATCACCGGGAAATGCAAATGCCGGTTCTCGGCTGCACTTTCCTCACGCTGTCAGATCGTGAGGAAAGTACTGCCGAAAACCGGCAGTTGTCAGAGCAGGGAACGGCACCGATCATCAGGGTCACTGATCATCAGTGCCCTGATGATCGGTACCCAGCAGTGCCACACACAAGTTCCGCCCACCTGTGCCCAGCAGTGCGCCCACCTGTGCCCAGCAGTGCGCCCACCTGTGCCCAGCAATGCACCCACCTGTGCCCAGCAGTGCGCCCACCTGTGCCCAGCAATGCACCCACCTGTGCCCACCAGTGCCGTCCATCAGTGCAGTGCTGCCAGTCAGTGCCACCAGTCAGTGGCCAGCGGTTGTGCCAGTCAGTGCCCAGCAGTGATGTCAGTCAGTGCCACCTATCAGTGTTGTCTATCAGTACCCATTATTAGTGCCGCCTATCAGTGCCACCTATCTGTGACACCTCATTAGTGCTGCCCATCAGTGCCACCCATCAGTGATGCCCAGCAGTGCCGCTGGTCAGTGCCGTCTGTCAGTGCCTCCAGTTGGTGCTATCAGTCAGTGCCGCTTATCAGTGCCCATCATTTCCTGCATATCAGTGCCCATCATTTCCTGCATATCAGTGCATCATCAGTGCCTCCTCATCAATGCTCACCAGTGCCGCCTCATCAGTGCTACCTATCTGTGCCGCCTCATCAATGCCCATCAGTGCTGCCTATCAGTGCAGCCTCACCAACGCACATCAAAGAAGAAATATTACCTGTTTGCTAAATTTTAGAATAGAAGCAAAGGAAACCTTTTATGTTTTATTTTTTGCACTATAAATGAAAAAAGAGCAAAAAATTTAAAACACCCAGTGGTGATTAAATACCACCAAAAAAAGCTCTATTTGTGTGAAAAAATGATAAAAATTGCATATGGTTACAGTGTTGCATGACCGCACAATTGTCATTGTTAAGTGCAACAGCACTGAAAGCTGAAAATTGTCCTGGGCAGGAAGGGGGTAGAAGTGCCCGGTAGGCAAGTGATTAATTCCAGTGTTGGCACTTTGAAATAAAAAAGTTGGTTTTGTGTTGCAGTTTGGGCACTCGGGCTCAAAAAGGTTCGCCATCACTGCTATAGGGCATCCATTGTTGGCTATCCCTCTTCTACACTGAAGCCGGTGCTGGGAGCCAATCATGTGACTGGACCAGAGCACCCTGAGAATAGGTAAGAATAGACAACTTTCTTCTACAGGATAGTTAGGATAGGGCTTAGAATGGGGGTGGGAGCAGGTTTTAAGTTTAGATTAGATTTGACTGAACTTCTACTTTAAATTGTTGAGTCCTGATAAAGAGGTGGTACCCCTAAATGCAGTCTCAGAAGTAAAGGCGTTCTCTCTTCTAAGGGAAATTCCAAGTGACCAAGAAGCCACTTGTTATTATCAGGTGCCCACCACTCCAGTATCTCTATTCCTGTAAGCTGGCTGTCACTTCTTATCACTCATATGGTCCATGGAATTCAATGATAGATACAAAATGACAAGTTCGCACTACACATAACATCTGACAGCCATAAATTAATCATCATCGTCATTACTCAGAACAGCTTGCTAATACATTATGAAATCATCTGTCACTAGGTATTAGCAGACATAATAATATACAATGTCCATCCATTAAAAGTTAATGCTTAAGGAATAAGTCAGCCAGGCAAGTTCAATCATTTTTCTGGCTATTCTACAATATGCTCCAGTTTGGACAAAGTGCTTGGAGCTTCGCCCAGAATTTTATTAACCAAAGTTGATCCAATTAGGTGAGCTGCTATTTTTTTCCAAAAGTGTCTGGAACTGAAAGCATCCATCCAAAGTTCACCATCTTCAGACTTACCATATTGCACAGTAAAGCCGTAAGTGAGTTATAAATATTAGGTTTTAGAACTATATTACACATCCACTCATCAGAAAGATATTGTACTAAACCCTTACGTTATTGCACTAAGTATGGTGGGTCACTGGTCCAGTTTGTTGATAGGAACTTCTAAATTTGGAGATTTGGAGAAGGCTGAGAACAAAAGCAGGTGCTTTATTTTTGATTTAAGAATAAATACTTTTTAAACCAGAGTTTAGCGTTACTTAAATTTTTACGTTCCACAACCTTTATTGTTAGTATTTTTTTAGAATGTCAGTTTTCACCATTCTCCTTTAAGGTTGAATTCCAGTTACAATCTAACTAAGGCTAAACCTTCCATTCTAAACCTATTCTAAAAAGATCCCTCCACTTTCCTTTTCTAAAGTCACTCCGGTACGGTCCCCAGCAAGTGGCTTCCGTGTGCAGAGAGAAAGCTGTCAACGTCTGGAAATGCCTAGGAGATGATGTCACCAATAGAATTACTATGGGGCATCTGCTGTCAGTGGTCCCTCCTCTACACAGAAGCAACTGCTAACAGCTGACAAGTCATTCTGGGACTGGACCGAAGTGGTTTCAGAATAGGTAAGTATTGGGTACCTTATGGGTAGGGTTAGATAGAATAAGCTTTGAACTGAAGTGGGACCTAATTCACTTTATGTTCCTGACAGCCAAAATAGCAATTGCTACCGCCTTGAAGAAGCAAGTGGGGGAGTTGGCAGTGATGAAGCACAAGCTTACATGGATAATGATTAATGAGAAGTTAGTATACTCCGTGACACTACACCAAGGTTTGAGAGGGTTGGGAATCTTTGGATACAATACTTACAAACTCCTGCATTAAGAGTGATTCGACGATGATTTGAGGGGTGGACAACCTATCTCTTGCTTTGCTCTTCTTTTTCTCTTTTTTCCTTTTCTTTCCTCCCTTCCTTCAATCTCTTCCTTTTTCTTTCTCTTTTCTCTCTCCTTCTAGAAGCATGGCCTCTACTACTACTACTTGCAGCTAATTAATTTGCAGAGCCCTATCCTGGAAGATAGCTGCAGTTCACCATAGGACCCAGAGGAGGGAGTTTCCATCCCATGCTGCAAACACCCATCCATCCTTAAAGGGGACCTCTGGCAGGATTAGTTCCTTGATCATCCAGGAGATATCCGTTGAGCTGTATACCATCCAGAGGGAGGATATTCCGTTCCCTGCTTACCTCATCTATCCTTAAAGGGAACCTCTGATTATACATATTACATGCATATTTACAATACGCAAATACGCATCTCGTGAGTGCGTATTCTTACCATACCTTTGAGCACATCACTGAGTATTGAAGTTACTTACAGCTGTGATTGACACCTTAGCACGGACTGTCACTTTATGAACATTTTATCTTTATTTATGTACATCTACTTTAACGGACATAATTTAGTTTTAGCGTTGCACCTTGATTTTATATGTTTATGGAGGTTTTATCTGGTTACCTTATTGTGCAATTAGCAGCTTAATTTGAGCGATCACTGATCCCCACATTTTTCTACTAGAGGTCCAGCTTGCAGTTTTAGTTTACTCATTTTTTGTAATTGTTTTGCCTTGGGGATTTCTTCTTCCCCTTGGCTTGGTCCAATTGTATAATTCATTTGACATAAATTGTAGGCCAGGGGAGGAGGAGCTCCGGTTAGCAAGAGGTGGGCTATACTGTTTATACCTCTGCCCCTCAATGCGAAGCTCTATCGCTTTATGACAATTTAGCCAATTTTATGATATCATTACCATTGACAATATTACTTAGTACTTTATGACCTTCAACCGGTTGGTTGTCATTTTAGTTTCTATGTACTTACTGTATGCAGCCTGTGTGGCATTACCACCTTCCCATTTGTGGTTGACCACCTCCAACTGGGCCATGTGTTAGCTGAAGGCCTTTCTACTGTCTTCAGTTTTTTATATTGTATGTAAAACTTGAATAAACATTATTGAAACAGAACTGAGGTGGGAGTACATTTAGCCTTATTAAGATTGTGACTGGAACGCCTCCTAAAAGAGTATGTAAATCCACAGTCCAATTTTTGGTATGTTTGGCATCTTGTCCCAATGTATACAGTTTTCTTAAAATAGTTCTGAACATACTATGTAATAGGCCAGTGGTTCTCAACCTTCCTAATGCCGCGACCCTTTAATACAGTTCCTCATGTTGTGGTGAAACCCAACCATAAAATTATTTACCCAGTAATTATAATTCATGAAGTGTTGTTTTACCTCCAATACTGCTGCTTTCAACACAGTAGCTGCTTTCAACACAGTAGCTGCTTTCAACACAGTAGCTGCTCTTTACACATTGGAAATATGTGTTTTCCGATGGTCTTAGGTGACCCCTGTGAAAGGGTCGTTCGACCCCCAAAGGGGTCGCGACCCACTGGTTGAGAACCACTGTAGTAGGCACTTTCTAATTCAGATATAACTATGCAGGCACCAAAACTGCTTTTGCTAGTTTCTGAAATTATCTTTCTTACTGTTTTTTACAAGGTGTAAATATTTCTGCCATGTGACCATCTCTTCTTCCTGATAGCAGGGAGGAGGAGATACAGGAGACTATACAGATACACAGAGTGCCTGTATTCCATAGCCTGTTCAGCCTAAGGAAAGATGCAGGAGGCGTGTACAAGAGGCAGGTTGTGCTTGGGGGGGGGGGGGGTGTTGAAGAAGAAGGCTGTGATTGAGAAGGGGGTATATGCCAGAGGCAGGCTGTGATTGGTTGGGGGTGTAGTGGCTGAAGAAACTACCTAATACAGGCATGCTGTGTGTCTGTGTGTCTGCACATTGTCCTGTAGCCAAAAGATGAAAACTGACCATGCTAACACAGGTCAGCTTCTGTGCTTTGTGTGGTCAGTTTAGGACCAGGTACTTCAGATGGAAAAAGTACATGAAAATGATAGAGACTATGATTTAAAACACACACACAGATAAAAAAATATTTAGGGTAACATACAGTATACTTTAAGCAACCTAGTACAACTAGAGATCTGCTAGTAATACCAATTTTTGTTGCAAACTGAGCCACTGGCTCACAGCAGCAGCGTTGTCAGCCTGCCATGCGCACTCTTTTAGTTGAACAAAATATGCTTGGTATTATTATACATCTCTGTTCTTTGCCCTATATTATTAAATGAAAGCCAAGTCATTCCATTACTGTTGCATTGCATTGCTTGTCTCTGCTGTATGCTTGTGCAAAATAAAGGGTTAATCTGCAAGATGTTTTTCAAAATGAACACAATTGTTTCCCATAGAAAAAATGTACTTTGTCCATATGTTTTGTACTTTTTTTTTCTTTTATATAAATATTATTATTGACTTTTTTTAACAGTACAGTATTGTAGCACTACTCCCGTAGAAGCTGCTTGTATTTTTGCCCAAAGAGTCATGGAAAGAAGGCACCTCTAAGTGAAGTATTGGAAGTTTATTAACATACAAAGATAAAATGCCACTTACATGAAGTCAAAACAAGACAGGCTCATTATATTAAATGGACTAATGTTTTTTTTCTTATATATAAATATTATTATTGACTTTTTTTAACAGTACAGTATTGTAGCACTACCCCCGTAGAAGCTGCTTGTATTTTTGCCCAAAGAGTCATGGAAAGAAGGCACCTCCTAAGTGTAGTATTGGCAGTTTATTAACATACAAAGATAAAATGCCACTTACATGAAGTCAAAACATGACAGGCTCATCATATTAAATGGACCAATGTTCCTGATGGTATGGGTTTAAGGGCCATCCAGCGGCAGTGTGACCCAAGGACAGAATTGTTGCCTCCTTCCAACCTTCTAAGCAGCACCCTCCAGTACCAGACAAATCTTTGGCAGACAGCTTCCCTCAGTCAGCTTTCTGAAGAACCACGGTTACTTTCTCTCTGTTACTTCAAGCCCTCAAGTCGCCCACCTGAGGCCACACAGCAGCAGGTGCCAGGGAAGGCAGCATGCGTTCACCTGGCTTTGTGCAGTCCTCTCCAGGAAAGACCCTGAGCCCATGTGCTGCCAGAATATAAATACCACACCTAGCATGCAATGGGGCCACCCTCCCCTGTAATTGGCCAGGGTTGTATCCATAGATTGTAAGCTCCAAGGAGCAGGGCCCTCCTAGCCCTCTTGTATTGAACTGTATTATTGCTGTATTGTCTCCCTTTATATTGTAAAGCGCTGAGCAAACAGGCGCTATATAAATCCTGTATAATAATAATAATAATAGTATTTATACTGTTCATTTGCCTAGCTCCTCCCTATGTTCTGGAAGACCCTGCTAGCTTCCAGAAGGCAGGTGGAGCTCAAGTCAAATTCAAACAGCATCAGAGCATCATGAGCAGACCTGACTAATCAATTGCAGCACTGTTAAGCAGAATATCAAACTGAATTTGCCTAACAGTCTCCCTGTTAGGCAGCACCTACAAAATCCTAGCACCTATCTAGGAGGGTGCTACAGTATGTTTCTTACTTTTTTACATTTGCAGCCATTGGGATCAGAAGCTTAGCACACATCTAGAGGCCGTAACAACTTCCATTCTTTGAAATCAGGACCATTCTGAAAAATTTTAGATTTGGGATTCTATTCTACATGTATAGGTGAAATGCTCTGGCAGTTATTTTTCCAAGGTAGATTTCAACTATATACACAATATACTGTATATTCTAGTCTTCTTGAGTACGTTCTCCCCAGAGAGATTCATCACCATCCATGACAATCTCTGTTAATGCTGCTACTATTTTCTGATTGCATTGCCCATTCTAACCCATATTTTAACATACACTCACTCAGATTATTGCATATAATATTTTGCTAAGTCCCTATAGGCAGTCAAATTTGATTCACTGCTTGGTGACAGGACTAAATTGATTGTCCAAGACATCTAGGGTTACCTGAAGACAAATATGGAGATGACAGCTGCTGGTATTCTACTAAAAATGCTAGTTGTCCAGCTATCATACTGATTCTGAGACGTCAGTAATTTTGGAGTCACTGTCTCCGTACAAGTATGCATAAGTGGAGGGTGAAAGCATTTAAACTTCTGACCTGGGTACTTATTCTTACTCAGTTTCATATAAGCTATGGAAGTCATCAACCTTAAGAGAACTTTATTAAAATATTCGATGGCTACTTAGCAACCAACAGTTGTTGAGGAATACAGTTGCAAGAAAAAGTATGTGAACCCCTTGGGATTACGTGGAGTTTTGCATGAATTGGGCATAAAATGTGCTCTGAACGTCATCTAAGTCACAACAATAGAAGAACACAGTCTGCTGAACATAATACTACACAAACATTAGATGTTGCCATGGTTTAATTGCACATAACATGTAAACATTCACAGTGCAGGGAGGAAAAAGTATGTGAGACCCTAGCTTAATGACTTCTCCCAGAGCTAATTGGAGCCAGGAGTGAGCCAACCTTGACTCCAATCAGTGTGATGATATTGGATGTGTTGCTGACAGCTGTCCTGCCCTTAAAAAACACACACCTGTTTTGGGTTTACTGGTTTCAAGAAGCACTGTCTGATGTGAACCATGCCTCGCAGAAAAGAGCTCTTAGAAGACCTACGATCAAGAATTGTTGACTTGCATGAAGCTGGAAAGGGTTACATAAGTATCTCCAAAAGCCCTGATGTTCATGTGTCCATGGTAAGACAGACTATCTACAAATGGAGAAAGTTTATCACTGTTACTACTCTCCCTAGGCGTGGTCGTCCTGTAAAAATGACTGCAAGAGCACAGCGCAGAATGCTGCATGAGGTAAAGAAGAATCCCAGAGTGTCAGCTAAAGACCTACAGAAATCTCTGGCACATGCTAACATTTTTGTTGACACCTCTACAATAAGGAAAACATTAAACAAGAATGGAGTACATGGGAGGACACCACGGAGGAAGCCATTGCTGTCCAAAAAAAATATTGCAGCACGTTTGAAGTTTGCAAAAGAGCACCTGGATGTTCCACAGCACTACTGGCAAAATATACTGTGGACAGATGAAACCAAGATTGAGTTGTTTGGGAAGAACACACAACACTATGTGTGGAGAAAAAAAGGCACAGCGCACCAACATCAAAACCTCATCCCCACTTTAAAACATGGTGGAGGGAGCATCATGGTTTGGGGCTGCTTTGCTGCCTCAGGGCCTGGACGGGTTGTTGTCATCGATGGGAAAATGAATTCCAGAGTTTATCAAGACATTTTGCAGGAAAACGTACGACCATCTGTCCGCCAACTGAAGCTCCACAGAGGATGGGTGATGCAACAGGACAATGACCCAAAGCATACAAGTAATTCAACAAAACAATGGCTGCAACAGCACAGAATACGCCTTCTGGAGTGGCCCAGTCAGAGTCCTGACCTCAACCCGATTGAAATGCTGTGGCATGACCTTGAGAGAGCGATTCACACCAGACATCCCAAGAATATTGCTACACTGAAACAGTTTTGTGAAGAGGAGTGGTCCAAAATTACTCCAGATCGTTGTGCAGGTCTGATCTGCAACTACAGGAAACGTTTGGTTGAGGTTATTGCTGCCAAAGAAGGGTCAACCAGTTATTAAGTCCAAAGGTTCACATACTTTTTCCTCCCTGCACTGTGAATGTTTACAAGTTATGTGCAATTAAACCATGGCAACTTCTAATGTTTGTGTAGTATTATGTTCAGCAGACTGTGTTCTTCTATTGTTGTGACTTAGATGACGTTCAGAGCACATTTTATGCCCAATTCATGCAAAACTCCACGTAATCCCAAGGGGTTCACATACTTTTTCTTGCAACTGTACTTTGGTCAGGAGTATTTACCATATAACATAATATATAAACTGAATGTGTCAGAACTATGCAACACACATCTTAGCAGGGACTGTGGAACACGCAACATCATTTATACAGTGGTAAGGGCTATGTAATGTAATGTACAACATGGCGCATGGACTGCAGTCATCAGCATAGAGGATGTAAGTCAGGACTATGGAACATGCAACATAGCCTATAGAGTGCAGTCTTCAGGACTATGTAATGTACAACACTGTGTATAGAGTGCAGCAGTCAAGACTGTGTAATGTACAGCCCAGAATATAGAGTGCAGGAGTTAGGAGTAACTGCCCCCTTACAATGTTGGCACGTGGTGGTCAGTGATGAGTGCGCCCTTAAATGTTGGGAGTCTGTGGTAAGTGCTCTATAACACTGATGTTTAGTGATGAGTGTCCCTTTGTATATTGGTTTTTAGAGGTGGACACCCTTCTTAAATATTGGTGGTCATTGGTGAATGCCCCAATAACATTCATGTTCTGTGACCAGTCTCCCCTTTTGTTGGAGATCAGAGGGAGTTTTAGTTTTTACTTACAGTATTTGAGATAAGCTGCATAGGTCCCATGCTGCTGCTTTTTGGGTATCTGCAGAGGGACGATACGCTAGAACTATGCAGGCACTGTTGGGAGGGATATCACCCTGCTTGGCATACAAGAATGTATCACTGACAATCAGAATTACATACTCTACCAGAAGTCTATTTAGATCCAGGTTATTGGGCAGGAGATCTGAGGCACGTCCTAAATGCACAGGTCCAGCAATGCCTATGGACAGAATAAAGGTAGTAGTCCTTCTTACTGGATCAGCACAACAGGCAGAAAAATATAATTTTTGGAAGGATGGTTCATTATGGTTTTCTCATGACAAATTTCCTTAGTTTCCCATAAAACAACTGATCTTGGTAACCGGTGGCAGGTTTGAAGATGGACTATGCATGTCTCAGTAGGATACTTTCTGTGTAACTTTAGAAACAACCACTCTTAGCTGACATCAAATGCTCACGTAAAATACTAACAAAACAGCTTGACAACTGCTATAGAGGCCAATTCTCATGTTTCAAGAGCAGCTGAAATGTATTATTTTCAACAAGTGTGCAGGTCTTGTAACATAGAATCCTCTTTCATGTTAATGCCAATGCTATTCATTAGAGGTGACCTGGCAGGAGATGTCACTTACAGAGACATTCTCTGTTAAAACTTTTACTAAGCAATGGCATGTATATCAAGTAAGAATGGCCATACATGGTCATTTCAGCAAAACACCCAAATGATCTGTCTGCACAAGTACCCCAGCTTTTTTCCTCTTAAAGTCTGTGCAAACCCTAATAATAAGCCTCTCTTAGTTTCTTCAACTACTTAAGCTCTGGAAGGTTTTACCCCCATCATGAGCAGGACATTTTTTGCTATTTGGCACTGCACTAGCAATTGCTCAGCCATGCAACACTGTACCCAAATAATATTTATATAGTATTTTAACATAAATAGAGCTTTCTTTTGGTGGTATTTGATCACCACTGGGTTTTTCATTTATTATATAAATGAAAAAAGACAGAAAATTTTGGAAAAAAAACAATATTTTCTACTTTCTGTTATAAAACAATTAAAAAAAAATCTAATTTCTTCATAAATTTAGGCCAAAGTGTATTCTGTCTATGGTAGAAAAAAAAATCCGGATAAGTGAATATTAATTGGTTTGTGTGAAAGTTATAGTGTCTACAAACTTTGGTATATACCATAACGCTATACTGCTAATGGTAGTGATCAGCAACTTACAGGGACCTGCTGACCAATTTGTGCTGTACCGAATGACAGCACAGAATGGGCAGGGGCGTGCACGGTCATGCGCTCTTTACCCGGAAATGTGGATCACGTACATGTACGTGATCCAGCGCAATGGAGCCACCTACCTCCTACAGCAGATATACTGTGGATGGTCTTTAAGCGGTGAAAGGCAAACTTGTTTTTTTCTTCAACTTGCATATGGTAAGAGAGGGTTATTTCCAACTGTGTCCCATTGGGGAACTTTCCCTTCACTTCCTGTCTTATAACAAAAACAGGAAGTGAGAGGAAATCCCCAAGAGTGAGGGAATCCCTGGTTGTCACCAGGGTCACCAGTGTCCCCACTGGAAGCTTTCCCCTTCATTATTGTTTTGGGGACAACTCAAAATTTTGGATTTTCTTTTGCTTTCAGTGATAAAAATAAACATGACAAATAGAGAGGATGAATCTCCCTAACGGGCAGAGGTAGCAATAAAAATCTCACAGGTCTAATTCCGCTCCACTCCATCCAAAACTAATAAAACATTTTGCCTTTAGTTATATTTCAAATATACCATTGAAATAATTTGATTATATCTGTCCGTTTCACAAGTGCAAAAACAATTATTGTTTCCAGGAATCCAGTGAGCTTGTAGGTCCCTGTGCACTCTTCAAGCTGATCCAAAGCAGTCTTAACAGCCCTGCCCAGTTCTCTTCTGTGTACTTCAGAACACCTCCTCCCTATGTTATTTAGATGAAGAGTGGGAGAGGTGTCCTGTAGAACTAATACCCTTCCAAATGTAACCAGAATGGCTGTTACTAGACTATAGTTCTTAAAATTGTCTAGTTACGGTTACTTTTTTTTTCTCGTCACAAGATGGAGTTTCTATGGACTTTGAGCTCCTGATTTTTCAAGCATAAAACGCTGAAAGCTGGGTGTAGTTTAGGCTATGATTGGTGCCATTACCATTGCAGGCAAGGAGGCCACAGGATCCAGTGTGCCTGAAGGCAGGAGGAGCCTAAAAGAATAGCACAGGAAAGAGTGGGGGCAGTTGGGCACTATTGTCGCCAGTGAGTGTAAAAGGGAAGGACCTACTGGAGAGAAAAAACTAAGGAGACCAGTTAGTGACTGTATGCTGTTATGGTGGTGGGGCCTGTTGTTTCCAGAGAGCTGTTCACTCAGCTGCAGATTGCTGAACTGAGACAGAGAAAGTGTGAAGCTGGCTGCTGTTAGCAAGTCCCGCAGATAAGCCTGTCCTTCTGGCCACCAGGGATTCGAACCATAGAATACAGATTTATTTTTATTTATTACAGGTAGTTATATAGTGCCCTCAATTTACACATTGCTTTACATATATATTGTACATTCACATCAGTCCCTAACCCTCAAGGGGCATACAATCTAAGGTCCCTAACTTACATTCTACATACACATACTAGGGACAATTTAGACAAGATCCAATTAACCTAGCAGCATGTGTTTGGAGCGTAGCAGGAAACTGGAGCACCCGGAGGAAACCCATGCAGGCACAAGGAGAACATGCAAACTCCAGGCAGGTGGTGCAGTGGTTGGGATTTGAACCAAAGACCCTAGTGCTGCTTGGTGGAAGTGCTAACCATTTAACCACTGTGCTGCCCACAGATTAGTTACTTGATATTGCTGCTGTGCAGGACCGAAATAGAGGCTGCTTTTGTGCTGCAGGGTTCATCATTCATCTGCTCACCACTGGAAGCCTCCGTGATATCAACACCACCTTAAAGGGGGCCCCCTCTATTGGAAGAAGCCTGCTAAAACAGACCCAGAGGAGCTGCTGAGCAAGTCGTTGACCCATTAGTGACCTCTTTTTAATTCTGTGCAAACCCCTTGGGAAGACTTACCCCCCCCCTTCGCCTTTACAATTGTCCACTAGTGAGCACTGTTAGTCCTGTTTGCCCAGAACCTATTTCACAGAACCCTAACCTCCCTTTCTGGCCCCCCTTTTGCAGGAGTGTAGAAATACCTTGCATCTTCAAGTGCACCAACATCTTCAGGGGTCCCACCGTTGCCAGCAGAAGACTAAATTTAAAAACTGTACATAGCTCACTAAACTGTTAAGCACACTTTTCAGTAGATTGCCAACCCTCTTTTACCAAGGCCTAGGCTTAGTTCTTGCATTCCAAGACCCCAGCCAACCTTAGCTGTGTTGATATCTATTTGGTTGCCTCTCTTGACTCACATAGTGAGTTTTTGCTTGTCTGGTTTGAGTTTGCCATGGTGTTTTAAAGTGAATCCTCAGTGTATTGTTCATTCTGCTAAATTTCCCACTGTCATACCTTGTCAAGGTAAACATAGCATGGGTGGGTATACTAAGCACCACATACCTAAATTATAGACCAAAGTAAAAACAAAATGTGAGATTTAAATAAAAAAGTATTGTGAAAGTCCCACACTTTGTTTTAAATATTTCCACTGTCATACCATGTTTACCTGATAATTACTTGACAATATGCTTTGTTATTTACTACAAGGTCTCGAGTCTCATTTCAGAGTGGCCCTAAGGTATTTTTAAAAATTATTAATTTATCTCTACTATCGTGTATACCCGAGGTGTCAGTGGTTTTTAGACACTTGCCAAGGTCAAGGTAAGAACAGAGGACCCAACATAATCAGTGGCTCCTGCGGGGACGGCACTACACTATTTTTGGGTGACAACGATGCTCCTAAATACAAGCAGTAGGTTAAATAAAGGTTGATACCCTAGGGCAGGATAACCAGGTGACACTAAAGGAAAAAATGTATGTCAATTAACTATTTAGTTCTGTTGACTAGGTTACGTGTATTTGTGAACACTCCCCAATCCTTGTAGCAGTATTTACATATATCCAGCTAGATCTGAGAGTTCCTACACAAAAGAGGTAGTTCCATCTGCAATATACATTTATTGATAGAGGTACATAATATATACAAATTACACGCTAAGCAGTATTTACAACACAATGTACAGTTTAACCACTTGAGCCCCAGAGGAATTACCCCCTTAATGACCAGGCCTTTTTTTGCTGTTTGGCGCTGCACTAATTCAAATGATAATTGCGCGGTCATGCAATGCTGTACCCAAACAAAATTTATGTCCTTTTTTTCACACAAATAGAGCTTTCTTTTGGTGGTATTTTATCACCTTTTTATTTTTTGCGCTATAAACAAAAAAACCACGAAAATTTTGAAAAAAAACAATATTTTCTACTTTCAGCTATAAAAAATATATCGTAAACTCAAAGTTAGTCATAAATTTAAGCCAAAATGTATTCTGCTACATGTTTTTGGTAAAAAAAATCCCAATAAGTGTATATTGATTGCTTTGTGTGGAAGTTATAGCGTCTAGAAACTATGGTATAGATACTATAATGTATGCCTTTTTTTGCTATACAGCGCTGCACTAATTCAAATGATAATTGCGTGGTCATGCAATGCTGCACCCAAACGAAAATTACGTCATTTTTTTCACACAAATAGAGCTTTCTTTTGGTGGTATTTGATCACCTGTGCGCTTTTTATTTTTTGCGCTATAAACAAAAAAACCACGAAAATTTTGAAAAAAAACAATATTTTCTACTTTCAGCTATAAAAAATGTATTGTAAACTCAAAGTTAGTCATAAATATAAGCCAAAATGTATTCTGCTACATGTTTTTGGTAAAAAAAATCCCGTGCATTAGCGGGCAAACTGGCGCTATCTAGGAGGGGCGCTAACACTATCGGAAGTCACCAGTGACACTAATACAGTGATCAGTAAAAATCTATTCACTGTAATCAATGACACTGGTGACAGGGCAGTGAAGGGGTTAACTGGGGGGGGGGGGGGGGGGGGAGGGGGGCGATCAAGGGGTTAAATGGGATTTCTGGTGCACTAGCGGGCAAACTGGCGCTATCTGGGAGGGGCGCTAACACTATCGGAAGTCGCCAGCGACACTGATACAGTGATCAGTAAAAATCTGTTCACTGATCAATGACACTGGTGACAGGGCAGTGAAGGGGTCAACTCAGGGGGGGGGGCGATCAAGGGGTTAGACAGGATAATTGGTGTATTAGCGGGCAATCTGGTGCTATCTGGGAGGGGCGCTAACATTATCGGAAGTCGCCAGCGACACTGATACAGTGATGAGTAAAAATTGGTTCACTGATCAGTGACACTGGTGACAGGGCAGTGAAGGGGTTAACTGGGGGGGGAGATTAAGGGGTTAAATGGGATTACTGGTGTACTAGCGGGCAATCTGGCGCTATCTGGGAGGGGCGCTAACACTATCGGAAGTCGCCAGCAACACTGATACAGTGATCAGTAAAAATTGGTTCACTGATCAGTGACACTGGTGACAGGGCAGTGAAGGGGTTAACTGGGGGGGGGGGGCGATCAAGGGGTTAAACGGGATTACTGGTGTACTGGCGGGAAATCTGGCGCTATCTGGGAGGGGCGCTAACACTATCGGAAGTCGCCAGCGACACTGATACAGTGTTCAGTAAAAATTGGTTCACTGATCAGTGACACTGGTGACAGGGCAGTGAAGGAGTTAACTGGGGGGGGCGATCAAGGGGTTAAACGGGATTACTGGTGTACTGGCGGGCAAACTGGCGCTATCTGGGAGGGGCGCTAACTCTATCGGAAGTTGCCAGCGACACTGATACAGTGATCAGTAAAAATTGGTTCACTGATCAGTGACACTGGTGACAGGGCAGTGAAGGGGTTAACTGGGGGGGGCGATCAAGGGGTTAAACGGGATTACTGGTGTACTGGCGGGCAGTCTGGCGCTATCTGGGAGGGGCGCTAACACTATCGGAAGTCGCCAGCGAAACTGATACAGTGATCAGTAAAAATTGGTTCACTGATCAGGGACACTGGTGACAGGGCAGTGAAGGGGTTAACGGGGGGGGGGGCGATGCGATCAAGGGGTTAAACGGGATTACTGGTGTACTGGCGGGCAAACTGGCGCTATCTGGGAGGGGCGCTAACACTATCGGAAGTCGCCAGTGACACTGATACAGTGATCAGTAAAAATTGGTTCACTGATCAGTGACACTGGTGACAGGGCAGTGAAGGGGTTAACTGGGGGGGAGCGATCAAGGGGTTAAACGGGATTACTGGTGTACTGGGGGGCAAACTGGCGCTATCTGGGAGGGGCGCTAACTCTATCGGAAGTCGCCAGCGACACTGATACAGTGATCAGTAAAAATTGGTTCACTGATCAGTGACACTGGTGACAGGGCAGTGAAGGGGTTAACTGGGGGGGGGGCGATCAAGGGGTTAAACGGGATTACTGGTGTACTGGCGGGCAAACTGGCGCTATCTGGGGGGGGCGCTAACTCTATCGGAAGTCGCCAGCGACACTGATCAGTAAAAATCGCTTCACTGATCAGTGACACTGGTGACAGGGCAGTGAAGGGGTTAACTGGGGGGGGGGGGGCGATCAGGGGGTTAAATGTGTCCTAGGTGTGTTCTAACTGTAGTGTAGTGCTTGTGTACTCACTTTTACTGTGTCTTCTTCTCTGTCTGGAACGGAATGTGTCCAGGCAGAGAAGAATGACATCATATCCTGCCCTGTGTATATATCAACACAGGACAGGATAGGACAGGGACCGATCATGTGATTTCAGCCAGAAATCACTGGCTGAAATCTAATGATTGATCCCTCCTGGATCAAATCATGTCACCCGAGGGTCGGCGGGAGCGCGCGCGCCCCCTGCCGGTGAAAGTGTCGGGAGCGCGGAACCCGTTTTAAAACGTGGTTTTGCGCTCCACTGCCGCCCTGCACACGTATATACACAGTGGCAGGGCAGCAAGCGGTTAAGTCTCTTGACTTTTACAATTTACCCACAAAACCATGTTTAAAATACAATGTACAATACAGGTATGAAGTTAGTTACCTCTCAACTTCAGGTCTACTCATGCTGCCTGCTGTGCGTCCCAGCACAAAGAGACCTCCAGCTGGGTGACCAGGTCTTATATCCCCCCCCTCCTGTCTGTACAGTGGCTAATATAATGCTCACTATTTGGACACTGTACCTAGCCCATGTATATTAGGCACAGCCTGATTGGAAGTTCACAGAAGGCTGCTGTTTACCACTCATGTGAGACATGCTAAGGGGACAACAAAAGGCCAGAACTTGTATAGTGGAAACTCTATATATATTTTCACCAGTATGGAAGCTAGAAAGTTTTGATGCTGCAAAACACTCAATGGTTTAAATACTGTATATTTCCATCTAACTAAAGTATACTTGTAATTCTTACATTATTTACATCCATTAATGGAGATTTTACATAAACTCATTATCTAACAGTTCACAGTTTTCAAAATCTGGTACCTATATGGGAGGGGAGATTTGTAGATTAGGCATTAGGTTATCATGTAAGATGGCCATACACGTAAAGATTGCTCTTGGCCAGCCCAGCAGTCTGAACAAGAGAAATCCATAGATTTGCCCATTGATGCTAAATATTGTGTGGATGGACAAATTCATGTCTGCTGGCTATTGTATTTGAATAGCCAGCACCCGTGGCTGTCAGAATACCCAAACAGTGATTGGCTGCAATCACTATTCAGCTGAATTTTTTTCCACCCGGCTCCTTTTATTTGTCAGATAAAGTCTATAAAGCCAGGTGGTGTTGACAGGACTGCCCAAGGGACAAAATTATAAGAGATATCATGGGGAATGCATTGTTTTCAATGAATTGGCAACCTAATATATATACAGTATGTGAGAGAGGGCAGTAAAGTATAAACAGCGCTGTTATAAGAAATGAGTGTTGGCAAGGTAAATATCTTGTAGTTGTGCCCATCATCACCTTCCTCTGATATTAGACTTATGTTACTACATAGGTGAAATTTGAAAAGAAAGGTCCCACTGCACCAATTACAGTAATGGAGTGTAGGTCTCTAGGACTTTTGGTTGCTCTGGTGGTTGTTGGTGGGCTTGAAGCATCTGCCCCATTTTTATAATCATTAAAGTGGCCTGGAGTACCACCACTGTGTAATACTGTAAATCAGAAAGTAGAATCTATGTATGTAATGAGCCCTGGTGTACACAAATAACAGTGGCTTAGTACCGGGCACTCTTGCATAGCAACAATTGGGATATTGGTTCAAATCCCAACCATGACACTACCTGCATGAAGTTTGCATGTTCTTCCTGTGCTTGTGTAGATTTCCTTCAGGTACTCCAGTTTCCCCCCACATACCAAAGACATGCTGGTAGGTTAATGGTTTCCTATTCACACTGGCCTTATTACATGTATGTAAGATAGGGACCTTAGATCGTAAGCTCCTTGGGGGTAGGAACTGATATTAATGTCCAAGCAAAGCACTGTGTAAATTGCTGACACTGAACAAATACCTGTAATAAATAAAATCATTTTTAGAACACTAATACACACTGATAATATTATTTGCATTAAACTGATCTATTTTACACATTCCGTTCAATATTGGGACAGTCAAACCGAGACTTTTAATTTTACACCTATAAAAAGGGACTACTACTGTACGCGCAGTAGTAAGTGGCAAGTGTGGCCAGTCCAGAGACTGGTAATCAAGATGGCAGACAACAGTGTTAGCGTGTGCATGGAACATTGTGTAGTGATGAAGTTTCATGTGAACGAAGGTGAAAAACCCATGGATATCTACAGAAGACATCAAGCACAGTGTGGTGATCAGCCGCAGTATGATATTTGAATGGTGTAAATGTTTCAAAGATGGCCGCATGTCTGTCAGAAACAATCCTGGCTGTGGTAGTTCCCAGCCCATAGCAGATATTCCTGTGAACATTCAGTGTGTGGAACACCTGATCCTGGATAATCAACGCATAACCTGTTGTGAAATTGCACAAGAGACAAATCTATCTGTGGGAACGATGAACACAATGGTGACGAAGTAAAGCAGGCTGTCCTAGGATGGTTCAGCCATACTGTCAAATCTTTCTATGCCGAAGCTTTCCAGGCATTAGTTAAATGCTGAAATAAGAGTATAAATGTAGCAGGGGAGCATATAAAAACTAGAAAAGCTACAATTTCTGGGGAAATTGTGTGACGTGTTCTTGCCTCCACCAGTTGTATTGCCCTTCAAATTTGAGGTGGCTAGAGTGCAGTTTCAATGAATGTCAATGGGCGGCGTGAGTTGCAAACAAATGGTCATATTGTGAAAACTATCAGGACTATGGCTCAGCCGTTGACATTTTTAGTGGCAGTAGGGTTAGCTGAACGTTTTGATATACGATTTGTGTAGGTGGGCTTGAAAATGAGGGAGTGATGGCAGTTTAGAAATCATGTCCTGATTTTTCAGCTCACACTCTAGCTTTAGTCAGCTCCCACTCTAGTTTTGAGCATTCTGCCATTCATTCCTATGGGACCAATTTCACCACAAAAATGCTGATATTTGGTGAACCATTCGGCAAAACGTTCCACAAAGTAATAGCACACCAATCGGGAACAATCCGCACATTTGTATATTACTGTCTATGTAGTGTAAAAACTGTGGGAGGAGTTAGGGTGGTAAATTTGGCTATAATAATAAGAATATATATGTGAGATAACAGAAAGTGGTCTTGCCATGCAAGAACACTTAAATAAATGCAGTTTCCACTCCTTGAAATTTGTTTTTTTATTATATAAAGTCAAAAGTCCTGGTTTGACATGAACTCCCCTCGTAGTTATGTAAGTAATGTGAGTAAGGAGTCGGTTATGTAAGTAAACATTAAGATTTATGTGACTTTTGTCAGGTCCCAATAATACTGGCAAACAAGGTTGTTTGTGATTATCGAAAAGAAGCCCAAACTCTTGGTGAGGACAAATCTTCCTCAGAGGAGGCCGATAAATGGTTTAGCAGACTTTGTTTTGAATGAAGCTATCATAACAGCCACCACTCCGAGTGATCTTTATCACATATGGAGAAGTTGCTCTAAAGTCTAGCATATTCAGTTTCAAATCATAAAGAATGTGTGAAAACAAGATGTCTCTTCTGTCAACATGTGGCAAGTGAAAAAGTCTGAGTTCAAACAGAAGGGTATAGAGGAAGCACAGGGCCCTGTGTAAGGTCCCCCCATAGCACATACAAAATGTTTGCAGGTCATGTCCAGCTATTTACTGAATAAAGTGCAAGGCAAAATGCCCTGTTTAAGTTTCAGACCAGTCTAGGTTGGAGCTTAAATGGCACTAACAATCCTCCTTTGGCCCCAACAGACTAAACCTCCCAATTTTCTGAAATGATAAAATGGAAAATTGTATCACATACTGTACTTACCATCATTTTCCTTTCCAGGTGCCAATCCATGGCAGCATACATGTGTTGGAGCCAGGAAAGAGGGACATCTTTTAGTGCACAGTATGTAGGCAAAGGACATGTTCCTGCCATGGACCTGGTTACACGGACCACAAAGATCTTTTATGTATAAAATGATTGGCTAAACCACACAGGTGCTTTTCTGACCTCTATTTTTCCTATGTATTAGCTGAAAATGCTAAATGCAGTAATATAGGATAGGATATACAGTAATATAGGATATAACTTAGATTACAAAATCTTCAGTTTTACTCAAATTAGTTCATGCAAAAATGTATACACCCAACAAAAAAAACTACTCCATCTAGTATTTTGTATGACTTCCAATGATTTGGAAGCACAGTTGGCGCTTGTTGTGTCTTCTAGGCATAGAATGAACAAGTTGGCGACATATTGCAACATCTATCTTTTTCCATTCTTCTAGAACGACCTATTTACAGCCTGGATGCTGAATGGAGAGTAATGCTTGACTTGTCTCTTCAGAATTCCCCATAGGTGTTCGATTGGGTTCAGATCAGGAGACATACTTAGCCACTGAATCACTTTCACCCTGTTCTTCTTCAGAAATTCAACAGTGGCCTTGGGTGTGTGTTTTGGATCGTTGTCATGTTGGAAAAGTGCACGATGACCGAGGGCACGGAGTGATGGTAGCATCTTCTCTTTCAATATAGAGCAGTACATCTGTGAATTCATGATACCAGTAGCTCTCATGCAGCCCCACAGAAGGACACTGCCACCACCATGTTTCACTGTAGGCTCCATGCATTTTTCTTTATACTCCTCACCTTTTTGATGCTATACAGTTTTGAAGCCATCAGTTCCAAAAACATTTATCTTGGTCTCATCACTCCAGAGTACAAAGTCCCAGTAGTCTTCTTCTTTATTAGCATGGGCCCTGGCAAATTCTAGGCTGGCTTTTTTATGCATGGGCTTTAGGAGAAGCTTCCTTCGTGGATGACACCCATGCACGCCATTCCTCTGCAGTGTATGCCGTATTGTGTCACATAAAACAATCACCCCAGTTTGGCTTTCTACTTCTTTACCCAACTGCAGTGAACTTGAATGGCAATTTTATTCAACCCTTCTCATCAGAAGACGCTCCTGTCAAGGTGTTACCTTTGTAGACAGCTTAGGTGTCTTCTTTGAGATAGTTGCAGTTCCATGTTTGTTAAATTTTTGTATCACTTTTGCTACAGTATTGTGATGGATAAGTAAAGCTTTGCTGATCTTCTTGTAGCCTTCATCTTTCTTGTGTAAAGAAATAATTTTCTTTCTCTTCCATGTGGTGCCATTGCTGACAGCACAAAGTGGGAAGGGGTTTTCTTTGTTAAGTAACGCACTGTTATAATCAGCGGTCTGCTGGTTTAATCGCTTCCCCATCACTCTATAGCAGATATGCTGCGACAGGGCAACAGGGGTGTGCAAAATCACGTATACATACTGTACATGATTTTGCGATTCCAGGTAGGGGGCGCACGCGCACGCCCTACCCCCGCCGCCATTCGCGGCTGTCAATCACTGGGTCCCAGCCGGTAATTACCTGCCGGCGCCTGGTGATTACCAAGCATCTCCGATGGGGAGGAAGACTGTTTTTTTTTACTAACAGTCTTCCTCCCTGTCAGCTGGGGCACACTGCTCTGGATGGCTGTTCTTACAGTGAAGCACACAGCCCCTGCCCCCTAGTAAAATGCATAGTTAACCCTTTGATCACTCCTCATATTAACCCCTGCCTGCCCAGTGCCATAAGTACAGTGTCAGTGCTTTTTTTTTTTTTAGCACTGATCACTGTATTGGTGTCACTGAGGATGTCAGTAACACCAAGTCAGTTCTTCTGCAGTGTCAGAATGTCTGCCACATGGTCCCCCAGTTGTGAGTTGTGGTTCTTCCATCTGGCCTCTTTGTCACTACTATGGCTAGGTATGGTCAAAGGGATTGTTGAGAGGAACCACAACACGCAGAGGTGGGCGCATTGTTAGATAAACCTCAAAATGTCAGCAGCACTGGCATTTCCTTTGTAAGGGCTCATTTAGACTTGGGGGAGAGGGGCATAAAAATATGCAGTTGATCTTCATTTTTGCCGCCTTCCCCTTTAAGCTGCAACGAAAGCATACTGAGGCGTTCACATGCCGTCGCTGCAAGGATTTGCTTCATCACCACGGCAAAAATTGTCCATCCAGTAGCACTTCCAGATGCAACCTATGCAAGCGAATGGGGCTGTGCCAGAAATGTCCAACTATGCCCCTGGTTGCAGTGCAGTGGTTTGGAATTTACAGGGTTAAAATAGGTGATGAGAAGGCAGCATATTGCCTCCTCACAGCCTGTTAAACATCTTTGAGACAATCTTGCCACATGTCCAAGCTTAGCTTAGCTTAGTCTAACAGAGAGAAAATTGAACCCATGTCCCGCCATAAAGGTAAGTATTTACCAGATTCTTTTAAAGGTACTGATGGTCCAACTACTAATAACTAGAAACAGGGCACTGTAGGATTCCTTGTGACATCAGCGGCCTTCCTTATTGGATGCTATCCTAATTATGAAGTGTAGGGATTCTTTTTTAGAGCTGGTGGTGCCCAATGCCACTCTAATTCAAGATGCTCTCATAGCTCAAATTTTGTCAGATTTCTGCTTTGGCAGCCTAAATTTGGCCATGGGTGCGTTTGCAAGCACAAATCAGCTGAACAGTGATTGCATACTGTCAGATTCATTCACTCTCCCACAGCTCCCTTGTCAGCGGCGTGTGCTGCAACTGCCTGAATACAACAATCATCAGTGGAAATTCTTCCCTCTGCGCTGTTAGCATGGATAGGTGAACAGATTGATTTTCTCTCATTCTGTCTACATATGACAGCCTTTAGCAAACTTGTGAATGGCCCACAACCAGGATGAATAATAGGGTCAGCTCCATCAATAATTCCATTATCCAATTTCCTATAATTTACTTATTGGCTGTAGAGTTATATAGGTACCCACTGGCCAACAACAGATAGGGAAATGTCAATCAAGTAGGGTCAAAAACATTATTTAATGGCTATTGTTCTCCTCTGAGATGAGCCGCTGTTTGTACCGCTCTCCTGCTTCTCAGCATGCTAGCTTATGGAGCGCTCTGCAATGCTCTGAAGCAGGGGCGGACTGACCATTTGGGAACTCAGGCACTGTCCGAGGGCCCGGGGTCAGTAGGGGGCCCCATGAGATGCCCCTGGTACCTTTTTCATAGGCTTTTTTGAGTTTGGGCAAGGACACAGGGGCCCCATGATCCCCTATTGCCCGGGGGCCCCATGAGTTGTCAGTCCGTCCCTACTCTGAAGATTTGCTTGCACATCTGAAGGGCCTCCAAAGATTCAGGCAGCTTTAAAGGAAAACTTTCTGATGTTTAAATCAAACTAGCAGCACAATTACTACCCAGACATAGTGTATATACTGACATCTAGAGGTCAAAGAGTAAAAACACAACTATTTGCCTTAATTAGAACTAGACTTCTCTGCCCTCACTCCCTTGCCAGTGTTGACATCTATACTGGTTGCTTTTCCACATTTGTGATTCTCAGCCATCTTACTTGGTAACTACCACACATGTGCAGGGGAATGTATTCATTTCAGCACTGAGGTGTGGTGAGAATGTACACTGAGCTGTGAATGTGCAGCTCACTGAGCATTCTAAAGAAGAGTGGAAATCCCCCTAAAGGGAACACAGTCAGCATTTAAAATTTAACAGATATTCTAACCTGGGGGGGGGGGGCAACTGTGGCCCGCAACAGCTATGAATGCAGCCCAACACAGAATCCAAAATGTACTTGAAAATATGACCTTTTTTTGTAAAAAATCCTGTAACATTTAACGAACACATGCCATCAAAGAAAAACGTGACCGTGTCTCTTTACTGGAGTTTTATAATGTTTTATCTTCCCAAAGAAAAATCTCCCACTCTTCTCCATCACCACTATTCACGTCATCAGTTTTCAGCAGCATCTGTATTTGTGAGCAACTATTTTCAAGGATGAAGCAGATGAAGGGCTAAATTACAACCAAAATATTTGATGAGCACCTTGAGATTGCATTGAGAATTACTGCTACATACTGTATATCAAACCAGATATTGATGTGTTAGTTTATAAAAAAAAGTGTCAAATATTGCACTAGTTTTAAGTTGCCCTCTTTTATTTTTATAATAAAAAATATTACAAAAAATGAAGTTTTTTTACTCAGGTACATTATCTATACAGGCCGTCCCCAAGTTACAAACATCCAAGTTACAAATGACTCCTACTTACGAATATAGGTAGAAACAAGAAGTGAGAGGAAATCTACCCCTAGGAAGGGAAATTCACTCTTGTAAGAGTTATCATGGAAAAAAGGTTTCTCCACTGAAGGTTTATCACCAATCATGGTTTCCACAACAACCCAAAATTTTCAAAATCTAAATGTCACAGAGACAGGTGAGGTGAAATCTTCCGAACAGAAGCACAGACAGAAAAACAAACATTACAGGGGTGTTAACCCTTCCCTATGCTATCCAAAAGACTTAAAAATAATTTATTTTGGCTGGAGCTACACTTAATAAATGTACGTGTTACACCTTACATACAGGTTCAACTCGAACAAACCTACAGACCTTTTTGTGTTCAAACCTGTGGACTGCCTGTATCACTGCCTTGTTATACTTTATGGCTATAAGTGCTGGTACACATACAGTCATGGCCGAAATTGTTGGCACCCTTGATATTTTTCCTGAAAATCAAGTATTTCACACAAAAAAGGTATTGCATTAACACATGTTTTGCTATACACATGTTTATTCCCTTTGTATGTATTGGAACAAATATAAAACAGAGGCAGAAAAGCAAATATGACATAATGTCACACAAAACCCCAAAAATGGGCTGGACAAAAGTATTGGCACCCTTAACTTAATATTTGGTTGCACACCCTTTGGAAAACATAACTGAAATCAGTCGCTTCCTATAACCATCAATAAGCTTCTGACACCTCTCACCCGGAATTTTGGACCACTCTTCCTTTGCAAACAGCTCCAGGTCTCTCTTATTGGAAGGACACCTTTTCCCAACAGCAATTTTAAGATCTCTCCACAGGTGTTCAATGGGATTTAGATCTGGGCTCATTGCTGGCCACTTCAGAACTCTCCAGCGCTTCTTTGCCATCCATTTCTGAGTGCTTTTTGACGTATGTTTGGGGTCATTGTCCTGCTGGAAGACCCAGGATCTTGGACGCAAACCCAGCTTTCTGACACTGGGCCCTACAGTGCGACCCAAAATCCTTTGGTAATCCTCAGATTTCATGATGCCTTGCACACAGTCAAGGCACCCAGTGCCAGAGGCAGCAAAACAACCCCAAAACATCATTGAACTCCACCATATTTTACCGTAGGTACTGTGTTTTGTTCTTTGTAGGCCTCATTCCGTTTTCGGTAAACAGTAGAATGATGTGCTTTACCGAAAAGCTCTATCTTGGTCTCATCTGTCCACAAGACGTTTTCCCAGAAGGCTTTTGGCTTACTCAAGTACATTTTGGCAAACTGTAGTCTTGCTTTTTTATGTCTCTGTGTCAGCAGTGGGGTCCTCCTGGGTCTCCTGCCATAGCGTTTCATTTCATTTAAATGTCGACGGATAGTTCGCGCTGACACTGATGCTCCCTGAGCCTGCAGGACAGCTTGAATGTCTTTGGAACATGTTTGGGGCTGCTTATCCACCATCCGGACTATTCTGCGTTGCAATCTTTCATCAATTTTCCTCATCCGTCCACGACCAGGGAGATTAGCTACAGTGCCATGGTTGCAAACTTCTTGATAATGTTGCGCACTGTGGACAAAGGCAAATCTAGTTCTCTGGAGATGGACTTGTAACCTTGAGATTGTTGATATTTTGCCACAATTTTGGTTCTCAGGTCCTCAGACAGTTCTCGTCTCCTCTTTCTGTTGTCCATGCTTAGTGTGGCACAGACAGACACACAATGCAAAGGTTAAGTGAATGTCTCTCCTTTTTATCTGCTTTCAGGTGTGATTTCTATATTGCCCACACCTGTTACTTGCCCCAGGTGAGTTTACAGGAGCATCACATGCTTGTAACATTCTTATTTATCCGCAGTTGTGAAAGGGTGCCAATACTTTTGTCCAGCCCATTTTTGGAGGTTTGTGTGACATTATGTCGAATTTGCTTTCTTTCCTCCCTTTTTTTGTTTTGTCCCAATACACACAAAGGGAATAAACATGTGTATAGCAAAACATGTGTTAATGCAATACGTTTCGTGAGAAATACATGATTTCCTGGAGAAATATCAAGGGTGCCAACAATTTCGGCCATGACTGTATATGCAGATTCAATGCAGTTTGAACAGCATCCAATCCACATGACATATGAAATAACATTGCCTCCTATGGTGCCTGCTCACATACTGTATGTCTGGTGCACTGGCGGTGCGGATTGAAAAAGAGTGCTGTCCGATTACTGAGAAGTGCAGTCCGGTTCAGGTGCGGATTACAGGCTATTGCCTTCTATGGGAACCATTTCTTTTTCTTTTAAATCCAAACAACTTTTATTGTCAAGATAATAAAGAAAATGGAACAGTACTTACAGAATCCACAATGACATTACTGCATCAACAGGATTACACATAAATTGAACAATGTGGATACGCAGATCCCATAATGGACAGAATAGCAGAAATAGTAATCAAATAAAACAGAGACCACAAGGATCCAAAGCCTTCTTGACAATATCTTACTTTTGTGATCTGCCCGACTTTTTCTGCTCAACAGTTATCTTTACTCAATGTATTTTATGTGTGGCTCAAGACAATTCCTCTTCTTCCAATGTAACCCAGGAAAGTCAAAAGGTTGGACACCCCTTTATCCAAAATTAAAACTCGTATTGGTCCATGGTGTACCCTTACAGTGGGGAGGTGGTGAAGAAGGTTAGGACAGTGAATATACAGTATCTCATAGAAGTGAGTACACCCCTGTTAAACATTGCACCTGCCAACAGCAGATCATGGATACAATGCCAGGATCCAGGATCAGCCGTCTGCCTGTACTATCAGTACGAGCCGACAGTTACTGATGAGCAGAAAGAATCAAAGAACTACGAGCGCACTCACCAGCGACTCAGCTTGGGTTGCAGGAGAGAAAATCGCTCCGTCTATGGCTGGCCTAACTATGGTTTAGCGCTCATTACCTTATCTACATTGGGGTTAGCACTGGAATTTGCATTCCTTTGTGTTTCCTTTTTAACAACAGTTTTATACCACATAGATGTTCACTGTAATATATTGATCGCAGAACAGAGTTTATCCTGTATGAACATTGGTAATACGTATCAGTATTATTTAAAAATAGAAATAAAGAAAGATACTTTGGTACATTTACAGTATGTGTGTGTGTGTGTACAGCAGTTTATTGATATAGTACTCAGGTAAGTATTTATCAAGGGGGGGAGGAGCTGCTGAAAGGTTGTTTTGTTTAACCTTAATGCTTGAATGCATTAAGGTAAAAAAAACTATTTGAGTTTAGGACTTTAGGTCTGCAGCTTCTGCTTCCTTCTCTATTGAGGTAGCCACCACTAGACTCTTCCTATTTGCCCACAAAGCTCAGAAACAATTAGTTTCATTGTGAAGACTAGCTTTAGGTACACCATGTAGTTCTTTGTAGTTTAACCTCAAACCGTACAAGTTCCACCTACATTAATGGAATTTTCCCTGATTGCTGCCAGTTCATCTCTCTCCATGCCAATATGATCATTATACATGCCATAATGGATTTTCAGCTTGTCTGAAGGAAATTATATCTATCAAAAGGCTTGTTTTATTCTTTTAAAGTGTGAGTGCAATATGGAAAAATGTTTTTTCATATTAAAGGCTTTATACAGTATTATGCTATTAGGCTCTCCCCCTTTTTTTTCTTTGCATCCACCATCCGTCCATGAGCGAGAGTTTGCAGATTACCAGGGAAGGATTGCTGGGGGTTGTTTGAGAGGGTTTTATGTCCATCTGAGCTTGCAATTGATTTTTTAAATGTGAGTGTAATAGTGAATATTAGCTATATTTTTTAGTTTATGCAGTATTACACGATTTGCTTTTTCTTTTTTCTCTCTTTCATCCACTCATGAGGCATTGTTTAGGAAAATAATGAAGTAATTTGGAGATTCATTCAGTGTTATACAATTGAAAAGATCTCATCTCACCTCCAAAATGTGTGACTGATTCCTGCAGTCATTTCCCACTTGGTAATAACCTGATTGGGTGAGTGTGGGTGAATATTTGCACTATTACAGATGATTTGAACACGTTGGGTACAATTTTTTTGAAACACGAGACTTTCTTTATTTGGGATTTATTTGGACTTTTGTTTTTTGTCTCTTTTCTTTTAATTGGTTTGCGCTGCTTTCATTCTTTGTTTGTACTTGGATGTTTTTTTTTCATCTTTTGAGTAGCAGCATTGTTTGATTGTGTGTTATTTCTTTGTTGCAGGTTATTTCACAAAAAAATGAATGGACTTCTACTTGAAGGCAACCTCCTTGTACAAATTCTATCTGCCTGGGTGTCACTGGCTTCAATACTTCTAACTCACTGTCCCTTATGAACTTGCAACCAGTAAAGACAGAACTCCAGATCTACATACTTGTTTTTGGAAGGAAGTCACAAATTGCAGCCTACATGTTTTTTTTAATTCTTTATTTGCATTTTACAAGAAAACATACAGGAGATGAGATTGTCCAAAAATCAATTAGCAGGGTACAGTCCATAAGTTGTCAAACCAATATTTTGCACCTGACAAAGCCATCTACCACTACTGAAATTGGCACTTCTCAGATAGCAATCGAATGGGTCAAAAGTGAAGCATAGAGTCTACAGTATACAAAATTGGTTTAAGAGGGAAATCTCCAAGGATACTCCAAAGCCAGTTAGGCATCAGGACCAGGTCGAGAACCCTCCTGCTTATGAAGACAAAAACACCCCAAAAAACTAACAAAACAAAAAAAGAGGGGGGAGAGGAGAGGCAATGGGGAGTGTGCTACATCTGGGCGCCTGTAAGAAGAAAGCGTCTTTCTGAGGCCCCAGAACAACTTGACACCTGTGAACCTATGGTGCCTCGATATTCAGAAGAACGAATAAACTCAGTCCAGTAGAACCTTGTTTTACAGCAGTGGTTTTCCAGTTCGCTAATGCTATAAGCGATGCCATTTGGTGGACTTTATTCACTTTAGTGCACCGCAGACTGATGGGTAGCCCTGCATCCAATAAAGAGGGATGTAAGCTTTTGCCACCTTTAGTAGATGTAGAAATAAGGAGCATCGGCGTTAAATGTAAAAGAAAAGGTTGTGCCTCTGATGGCAGCTGTATGTTAGTCAGTTTGAGGATCCAATGTCGGACCTGCGCCCAGAAATCAGAAGCCATGGAGCATTGTTCCCTCCTCCTCACCACACCTCCAACACAATGGAGAGCTCTGAGGGAACAAACTGGTTAAAAGTTTATATACTGTCTACTGAATCTTACATGAAATCGAGGCCTTATGGTTCATTTGGATAATTTGTTCGCTCTGTTGGTCAGTAAAGGTTGTGTGCAGCTCTTGTTCCTATATAGCTAGATATTTTGGGGGAGGAAGATTGGCCGGATGAGTCAAAATATGGTATGGTCGTGACAAGCCATGTGGCATGGTCACTTCAGATTAGTTTCTTAAATTCAGTAGAGTCTGTAAGAGACTGGACTTTTCCCCAGTTATGTGTCATAAAGAGGTTGATTTACTAAAGCCAGAAAGTGCAAAATCAGGCTCACTTCTGCAAAGAAACAAATCCACTTTTTTCTTTGCAAATTCTTTATTTTAGTAACAGCTCACAGCAACAGTACAAAAATACCCCACCAACGATAAACATGAAATTGTACATTTCCAGAGATACATACATGTGTAAAAAATAGATAAAGAGAAGATAGAGAAAAGGAGAGGGAAGATGAAGAGAAAGAAAGAAAGAAAAGAAAAAAAGAAAGGGGGGGGAAAGAGAAGGAACCCATTCAACACCCTTCCCCCATAGGCCACCACAGAGCTATACGAGGTCATAGGACAAGACCGTCTAGCGGGCTACACCAACAGAGAAGCGTATTCCTCAGTAGATAAATTTGTGCCACTAGTGCCATTTCCTAAGGAATTTTGTGCGGTCGCCTCTTTCCGTTGCCACCATGTCTTCCATCTCGTTAATGTCCATAACTTTCCTCAACCAGATGGAAATGGTCGGTGCTTGTTTCTTTTTCCAAAAGAGGGGGATACGGCTGTTCGCTGCCTATAGGACTTGTCAGGATAGTGATGATGATGCAGTAGGTAGAACGTAGGTTCTCGAGGTAGCACATGGTCCAAGAATTTCTGAGATATTTGATGCACACTGTTCCAGAAAGCCTGCAGCCGGTTGCAAGACCAGAAAATGTGAAGTAGGGACCCAGTTTTCTCTCCACAACGCCAATACAAATTAGCACATTGAGGGAACATCTTGTGCAACTTGGTGGGTGTGTAATACCAGCATGTAAACAATTTAAAACCAGATTCCTGGTATTTAGAACAAACTGAAGCCTTACATATGAATGTGAGGATCCTCTCCACCATATCAGTGAAACAACCCCAAATTTTGTTCCCGTTTGACAATGTATGTCAGTATGTAGGATGAGGGAGGGGCGAACAATAGTTGGTAGGACCACGAAATCACATGGCAGATCAGGGATTCTTTCGAACACAAGTTTTCAAATGGGGTGAGGTCACGATGAAAGGCCTCCGCTTCAGGTAGAGCGCAAAGGAAATGTGACAGTTGAACCTTGAGCCAAAAGGACAACTCTGCAAAGGGTCGGTGTTTCCATAATTTGTCTTCTGGAAAGCCAACAGCCCTGTTATATAAAATGTTGAGCCTGAAAAAAAAAAAACCCAAGAGATTTTAGTTTGGAATCTCGGGTCCTGTAGACCCAGGCTCAAGGTCAGATTCCCCACTATTCAGAGGGTCAGATATTGGTGGTATTAACTAGGTCTGAAAAAGTTTGTGGCAGGCCTGCCACGTCTCCCCCACAGTGGAATGTGCCAGGGCTGTGATAGGCAGATCTGCCTGACACCAAGGCAATGAACTCAATGGTACCCCCGATACCGGTTGTTCCAACTGTACCCATTGCTTCAAAGTGCCATGCTGACACCAATCCAACACTCTGGTCAAGTGACGAGCACTGTGGTATAAAGTCACATCAGGTAGGGCCATGCCCCTCTGCAGTTTTGGGAGCCTGAATAGTTTCAAGTACAGCCTAGGAGGTCTCTGTGCCCAGATAAAATTGGCAATACTTCGATTTACTGCTTGAAGGAAGGAACTCGGTACACGGATCAGCAGAACCTGAAGAGGATAGAGTAGTCTAGGCAAGATACTCATTTTGACTATACTGCAACGTCCGAATCAGGAAACCGGTCCATTCTGCCAGGTCAAAAGGTCCTTTCGGATAGCTGTCAAGAGTGGCAGGAAATTCAACTGAAAAACGTCTTCCAATCGTCCTGAGAAATAAACACCTAAGTATTTGATGTGAGAAGTAGCCCATTTAAAAAGGAAAATCAGCTTTAAGCAAGGTGGACTGAGAAGCTCACATTGATACCCCCAACACCTCCAACTTCTGATAATTGTACTAAAGTTTCTCATAAACCCTCAGTTCTGACAATAAATTCGGGAGAGATACCAGGGGATTAGAAAACAATAAGTCATCGGTGTATGTGGAAACCTTTGGTGTCAACATGGGATTGACAGGGACGCCCTGAATATTAGTTTCTTCTCACCATGCCTATAAACGGCTCAAGAGTTAACATGAATATCAATGGAGAGAGAGGGCATCCCTGTCGAGTCCCATTGGTGATCACAAAAGGAGAAGATAGGTAGCCATTCACCTTCACCTGAGTGGAGGGCTTCAAGTAGATAGCTTGCAACCACTGCATCATCCGCTGCCCCAGACCAGTGTCACAAAGTCTCCCTCAGAAAAATCCAGTTAAACCAATCAAATGCCTTTTCGGCATCAGTGGATAGAAGTAACATATCTTCCAGGTTTTGGCAACATGGATTAAATTTATGGCCTTGGTTGTGTTATCCCTAGCCTCCCTTGTGGGGACAAAGCCCACTTGGTCAATATGTACCAAAGCTGGGATGGAATCTATCAGTTGTATAGCTAGAATTTAAGATCAATGTTCAGGAGGGAAATGGATCGGTAGTTTTGACAAAAAAAACGTGTCCTTGCCCTCCTTCAGCATCACCGAAATATGTACCCGGAGTGGGTCTCTCAGGAAGACTGCCTCTGTACCCACCACATTGTAGGCCACCAGAAAATGTGGCGAAAAAGGGGACTTTACATTTTATAATAAAAGCAAGGTATATCCATCAGGACCTGGATCCTTCCCAGTTTTCATATGAGACATGGCAACCGCCAGTTCCTCTGCAGACAGAGGGGCTTCAAAGGAAGCCGCAACTTCATTCGGGATGCTTGGAAGGCCCGATTCGTTCAGATACCGTTAGACGGTCTCAGTCTCACCAGAGCCCTCAGATATCATACCTGCCGACAGGTTATAGAGTGATTCATAGTAGCGTTGGAATACACCAGCAATCTCTTCTGATGTGTGGACCTTCCACTATGTCTCATCCATGAGTTCTGGAACAAATGTGCGTGCCCTCTGAGCCCTCAGGGCACGGGCCAAAATCTTGCCACACTTGTTTCCATATTCATAAAATGAACGGTGACATCTAGCAAGCATCACCTTGGCTTTATCCATGGCGAGAAAACGCAATTGGTCCCTCAAGACTGTGAGCTCTGATAGGACCACGCCCATAAGATTTTTTATGGACGGTTTTCAATGTCCAAATCTTTGTCAGTAATGTGTTGAATTCTTTCTTTAACCGGGCACCCAGCTTGATTAGGATCCCCTTTGCATAGACTTTGCGAGTTTCCCAGATTGTCATCGGGGCACAATCTGGGTCAACATAAGTAGTAAAGAAAAAAACGTAATTCCTTAGAAAGTTCTTCCACCACTTCTAGCTTCTGTAGAAGAGAGTCATTCAGTTTCCACTGCCATGGCCAAGAACAACAAATCTATGTCCACCCAGACTGGGGCATGATCTGAGAAAGTAATCGAGCCAATGCATGCTGCACCGACCCTCGACAAAAAAAGATTGGGGAATCAAAAAAAGATCTATATAAGAATCGTGGGGATGCGAGTAAAATGTATAGTCTTGGTGGGTTGGATGAAGCACTCTCCAAACATCCACCAAACAGAAGGCATGAATAGAACTTTTAAAAGTTTTAACGCCACATACGACATATGTGAAACAGATCTAGATGCATCTAGCAGCTAATCCAAGTCACCACCCACTAGAAGCGGCCTTTCTGCAAATTCCTCCAGTTTTGAAAGGACCTGTTCTAAAAATGTAATCTGGTTCGAGTTGGGAAGGTTGGAAAGAGGCAATCCCTAAGTCTTGGTTTTTTTATTTGCACGAAAGTATTTCTTGAAGAAAACAGATATGAGCTTTTAGGTGGGTAAATTGGAAAGCACCGAGCGCTTCTCTGGGTGTATTCAGCCCCTTGATGTTGATGGATACCAGACAGGTAAGCTCCAACCCACCTGGCTTCCCGGGAAGATACCCAGGAGGCATGAGCAATAAAAGGGGGGAGGGGGGGGGAAGAAGAGGGAAGGGAGAGATAAGGTAAGAGAGAAAAGAACAAGGATATCTTAAAGCAGCAAAGTCGAGAAGCAAGGAGGAAAAAAAAAAGAGAAAGGAAGACGAGAAAAGAAAACTAAGGGTCTGCAGAGATCCCCTATGAGCAGAACTTATGTCGCCGAAGCGATGGGAGAAATTTTCACGCACATTTATCAGGCAAAGCCCATTGGGTGCAACCCTATGTGGAGGAGAGGTTGGAAGCAGCGGGTTCCAGAGACTCCCCCCTCCCATAAATAATACAACCTGGAAAACAGGTGGATATAATACAAAAGCCAGGTGTCGTCAAAACCGTCAGCTACTATATGCAAGCAGCATGATATAAAAGGCATGACCCTTATCTCGTACATAACTTAGCATGTGCAAACATGACTATAAACTTTGGCACAAAAAAAAACCCAAAACCCTTCATGGCAATTTCAATCCTCCCAATTCCCTGGAATGGAGAGCCAAGTCTCCGCCACCAGCTATCCGGCGGGGAGTACCCCCATCAACCTATATAAAAAGAAAAGATACTCGAGAAGGGCCAAGGGGCCCGGAGACAGGAACAGAAAGAGGGACGAGGGGAAGGAATGGGAGTCAATGAAAAAAGTCAAGAGAGAAAGGAGGAAAAGGTCAAAAGGGGTGGTCCCCTGGAGGCATCAAACATGTCAGCTACTCATATCTAAGAGTCCCCCCGGCATAATATCTCTAGCATATTGAACTAGATGGTACAACATTAACAACAGTAAAGCCCATCAGCCGCCCTCACCAATAAACCTCCGCACCGACCCCTGGTCCCCTGACCTGCGCTTGTAACAGATACTGACATTCAAGTCCGTAGGCATATTGTTCCACAGGGATCACACCGCCCGCTGTTCTGTAAAGAGTGCGAGTCTCCAACCCCTACAACTATAGCTACTATATGCTACATCGGATGGAAGTGGGTAGGGAAAGATGTTTTCTCCCATGAGGACAAAAACAATCATCACCCCAGGGATTACACTCGCCTGTTGTCTAATGCAAAAAGTCCCTCATGAGGTTAACATATATGTCCCTGTAGAGTGAGAAGTCCCAGTACTATGAGACACATATAAATTAAGTCTCTGGGGAGTCCATCAGTGCTGGCATCCTGTCTCTTCTCCCGAGGCCTGGGCGCACAGCGTGGCAGACCCAATCTGACTGAGGTAGTGAAGAAGCGGGTATCTCTGCTAGATAGAGGACGCAGTCAATCCGGTAAGGGCATCGGTTCTATGTCAAGAAAAATTAAAAGAACTGGTAAATCCACCGGGCATCTCAGCAAAAAAGTTTCCCCTTTCCAGTAAGCTGACCCCATTGATAAGAAAGGTCCATTTGACACAGCTTCTCCAGCAGGGGTTTTAGGAGGGCTCTCTGTTGTAGTGTAACTCTAGAGACGACTGGCAGGATAGAGACCCATGCTCCATCAAAATCTACTGGACCTACCAACCAAGCCTTGTGAAGGACAAACTCATGTGTAAACCTGTGCACTCGACAAATGTCTCTTGGTCGATTACGGTCAGTTGGCTTTGGACCCAGCACCCTGTGTAGCTTATCAGACTCCAAGGCCGACAGAGGGGGTTCATCTAGGACTTTATGCACAACCGTGGTCAGAGTATTCTGCAGGTTTTCCAGCCCAGTAGCCTCCGTACTGCCGCAAAGCCTTATATTGTTGCGGCAACTCCTATTTTCTAAGTCTTCCACATGGAGCTGCAGCTCTACTAGATGTTCCCCTTGGGTCACATGACTCTGCTCGAGTTGAGTGACTCTTTACTGACACCAATGACGGAGCATGATTCCTCACTCTGCCATCAATGACGGGGCACTATTCCTCCCACTGACACCAAATGATGGGACACTATTCCTCCCACTGACACCAATGATGGTGCCCCATCATTAGTGTCAGTGGGAGGAATAGTGCCCCGTCATTGGTGTCAGTGGGGGGGGGGGGAATAGTACCCCATCGTTGGTGTCAGTGGGGGGGGGGGGGAGGAATAGTGCCCCATCGTTGGTGTCAGTGGGGGGGGGGGGGGGAGGAATAGTGCCCCATCGTTGGTGTCAGTGGGGGGGGGGGAGGAATAGTGCCCCATCGTTGGTGTCAGTGGGGGGGGGAGGAATAGTGCCCCATCGTTGGTGTCAGTGGGGGGGGAGGAATAGTGCCCCATCGTTGGTGTCAGTGGGGGGGGGGGGGGAATAGTGCCCCATCGTTGGTGTCAGTGGGGGGGGGGGAGGAATAGTGCCCCATCGTTGGTGTCAGTGGGGGGGGGGGGGAGGAATAGTGCCCCAACGTTGGTGTCAGTGGGTGGGGAGGAATAGTGCCCCATCGTTGGTGTCAGTGGGGGGGGGGGGGAGGAATAGTGCCTCATCGTTGGTGTCAGTGGGGGGGGGGAATAGTGCCTCATCGTTGGTGTCAGTGGGGGGGTGGGGGAGGAATAGTGCCCCATCGTTGGTGTCAGTGGGGGGGGGAGGAATAGTGCCCCATCGTTGGTGTCAGTGGGGGGGGGGGGGGGGAGGAATAGTGCCCCAACGTTGGTGTCAGTGGGGGGGGGGAGGAATAGTGCCCCATCGTTGGTGTCAGTGGGGGGGGGGGGGGAATAGTGCCCCATCGTTGGTGTCAGTGGGGGGGGGGAGGAATAGTGCCCCATCGTTGGTGTCAGTGGGGGGGGGGGGAGGAATAGTGCCCCATCGTTGGTGTCAGTGGGGGGGGGGGGAATAGTGCCCCATCGTTGGTGTCAGTGGGGGGGGGGGGAATAGTGCCCCATCGTTGGTGTCAGTGGGGGGGGGGGAGGAATAGTGCCCCATCGTTGGTGTCAGTGGGGGGGGAGGAATAGTGCCCCATCGTTGGTGTCAGTGGGGGGGGGGGGAATAGTGCCCCATCGTTGGTGTCAGTGGGGGGAAGAATAGTGCCCCATCGTTGGTGTCAGTGGGGGGGGAAGATAGTGCCCCATCGTTGGTGTCAGTGGGGGGGGGGAATAGTGCCCCATCATTGGTGTCAGTGGGGGGGAGGAATAGTGCCCCAACGTTGGTGTCAGTGGGGGGGGAGGAATAGTGCCCCAATGTTGGTGTCAGTGACACCAACGATGGGGCACTATTTCTCCCACTGACACTTGCTGACCCGTTCCAGCATGGTGCTGCTGCATCCAGCATACGTGGTTGCAGCAGCACCATCTGCACGGCACACTTAACGGCCACTCCCTCACTTGGCGCCCAATCACCGGTGAGGAGGCGGAGCTGAGCGGCCGCACGAACATCGAGTGAGGGAGCGGCCGAACAGAATGAAGGAGCAGCCGCGCTTCCTGGACTGGATCGCCGTGGGACTGGAGCCAGGTAAGAAACAGCAGCCTCCTGCTCGCCCCTGTACTTAGTGTCCCTTCCGTTGAAAGGGGGGGGGGCAGTGGCACTCTAAAAAGTTCCGCCCTAGGCAAATATGCCCCTGGCTACACCGGCTCGTAAGGGTCAGCACGCTGTATACCGGCATATATGATGACCCCTGACTTTTGAGAAGATTTTCATGGGTTAAAAAGTCATCTTATACGCTGGAAAATACGGTAGTTGGTGAACCTCAGTGTGAAGCTGTTGGAAATCTTGCCGGTGTTGCTCCTCCAGCCCAGGGGTGGGCAACTGTGGCCCTCCAGCTGTTGGTGAACTACAAGTCCCATCATGCCTCTGCCTTTGGAAGTCATGCTTGTAACTGTCAGTTTTGCAATGCCTCATGGGACCTGTAGTTGTACAACAGCTGGAGGGCCACAGTTTCCCACCCCTGCTCCAGCCTGATCAGCATAGTCTCAATGTCCGCTTTGGTGGGGAGGGCCCGGATTAGCGCCAGTAGGTCCGCCTCATCCCTCGTAGGGTGTGTGGAAGGGCTCGCGCTACTCTATGCCTGGGAGGAGGAGGCAAAGTTCACAGGTACTCCTGACATGGAGCCAGACCTTGTCTGCTGTGCAGTGGCCATGGACAATGAGGCCTGTGGAGAGTCGGACCATGAGGCACATGTACAACTGAATATCTTGGGTAGAATAGAGAAGAATGCAAAACCTTGAATGTCTATAGGCTGAGCACTAACCAAAAAAATGTGTAAACACTCCCACATGCTCGATACCTTCAGATTAGGTTTGTTGCCTGAAAAGAATTTATCCCTAATGACCAAGGATTCCTGTAAATGCAAATCCCCCTCCCCATTTAACAGTCTGAGGTCTGTGTTCACTACATCAGTTCAGAGACTCCACTTTCTCCCAAACTTTACTGAGTGGTATTAAAACATGAAGCAAACAATGAGAAAAAAAACACAAATAAATGTGTCCTTTTAGGATTGCAAGTTCTTTGACATTTTATTTTTCTTAGCTCTTTGAATACAATATATACAGCAGTGCATGATGTTACCATTCACAGTTGAACTACTACGTTACTAAGTGATATTCTTTTAAAAATTGATCCTCTTACTAAGAGCTGTAAAACCAACCAGTTTTGCTGCTTATTAACCCCTTCCCGCCGGCACCTCCCGGCCCTTTAAGAGTTTCAGACGCCGGGAGGCGGGGTGGGTGGGGCGTGGTTTAGGGATCATGTGACCGCCGTGACTGTCATCACGGTGGTCACATGATCGGAAAAGGTCCCGATCGAAAGAGCGGACTTGGACCTTTCCGTGAGTACTGCACATGTACGAGTACCGCGCGCGCTCTCAGCACATATGTTTTTTGTTACATGAACGCAAATGTGCGGCCGCTTGGCGTCTAGGCCCAGACGCCAGGAGGCCGCACATTTGTGTGCGGCTGGCGTAAAGGGGTTAAAATCAACACAAATAGTTAAAAACTTATTTTAACCATCTTTTTAAAAAATAAATAAAATGTATTTCTGGAATTATATTACAACAAGCTTCTGTGTTCTGCTAGATCACAATGTTCCATGTTAACAGGACAAAGGTAGCCAGACTTCTCAATATTATAGGAAAGGAGGACAATATTGCTGTGCTTGAGCGGTTTCCTAAAGTGGGCCTGTTCATTCATGTGTGTATTACATCAGGAGTCCAGTGATTTGTTGTGACGTGCCTGATCACATCACTGCACATCTCCCCAAAACGCATCACATTTTATATCATTTCCACCAAGTTCTAACTCTTCTCTTTGTGTTGTGGCTAGTGCAGAAAGCTGGAGCTCAACTTCCCACACACGAGAAGGAATGCAATTGGTCACTTCTCCCAGCAGAAGACAGAGAAGGCTGCGTGGACTTGCATCTGCAACACTCATAAGGCTGGGTATTTGCTCTAGTATTATTATATCGCATCTTAGCATGCCTTAACCACTTGCCCTCCAGAGGATTTACTCCCCTTCTTGACCAGGCCATTTTTTGCGATATGGCGCTGCGTTACTTTAACCGCTTACCTGCCACTGTATAGCAGATATACTGCTACACGGAGGCACGGGTGTGCAAAATCACGTGTATATATACGCAATTTTGCATTTCCGGGACAGGACGCACGCAAGCCGCACGCGCGCCCTAACCTCGCCACCATTTGCGGCCGTGGATGTCAATCAACAGGTCCCGGCCGGTGATTACCCGTCGGCACCCAGTGATTACAGACAATCACCGACGGGGAGGAAGACTATTGTGTTTACAAAACAGTCTTCCTGTCAGCTCGGGCACACTGCTCAGGATGGCTGTGCACAGCACAGCCATCCCGATCAGTGTGCTTACAGTAAAGCACACCCCCCCCCCCCCCCCTAGTAAAAAAAAAAAACTCCCTACACACAGTTAACCCTTAGATCGCCCCTCACATTAACCCCTTTCTGCCCAGTGTCATTAGTACAGTGTCAGTGCTGTTCTTTAGCACTGACCACTGTATTGGTGTCACTGGGGATGTCAGTGACACCAAGTTAGTTCCCCCCCTAGTGTCAGAATGCCCGCAGCAGTCCCACTAAAAGTCGCTGATCACCACCATTACTAGTAGGGAAAAAAAAAATCCCAGTATCCATACGCCATTTGCAAACGCTATAACTTTCACGTAAACCAATTAATTTACACATATTGGGATTTATTTTTTTTAGCAAAGATATGCAGCAGAATACATTTTGACCTAAATTGATGACAAAATTTGATTTTTTAAAATTTACTGGACATGTTTAACCACTTCAAGTCAGGACACTTTTACCCCCTTCCTGTCCAGGCCAATTTTTAGCTTTCAATGCTATCACACTTTGAATGACAATTTCGCGGTCATACAACACTGTACCCATATGAATGTTTTAGCATTTTTGAGACAGATAAAGCTTTATTTTGGTGGTATTTATTCACCACTGGGACTTTTATTTTTTTTTTTTGCTATGTAAATGAAAAAGTCCAAAAATTTTGAAAAAAGTGTTTTTCTTATAAAATTTTGCAAATAAATAATATTTCAACAAATCGTGGCCAAAATTCATTATCTTTTTAGTAAAAAAAAAATATAACCCAAAATTAATTTATAACCAAAAATTATAATTTTTAAACTTTTTTTAACATTTTTATTTTTTTTATACTATTTTTTATTATTTTTTTACATAGTCACCATGGTGACACTGTACTACTTGTGGGGGGTAATGAAGATTTTGGTTTTTTTTACACTGATTGCTTTTACACCCATAAAAGGCTGTAAAAGCAATCATTACTCCTCCTCTCTGGCTGCATTCTTGCAAATAGCAAAAAGTCAAAAATGTTTTTTATTCTCAAAATTGTCAGTTTATTTTTTGAATTATAGAGCAAAAAAAAACAAAAAAAAAAAAAACACACAGGTGATCAAATACCACCAAACGAAAGCTCAATTCGAGGGGAAAAAAGGACGTAAATTTCATCTGGGTGCGGCGTTGCATGACTGCGCAATTGTCAGTTAAAGTAACGCAGCGCTGTAACGCAAAAAAATGACTTGGTCAGGAAGGGGGGTAAATCCTCTGGAGGGCAAGTGGTTAACAATTGCGCGGTCATGCAATGCTGTACATAGATGAAATTTATGTAATTTTTTTCCCTGCAAATTGTTTTTTTCGGTGGTGTTTGATGACCTCTGCAATTATTTTTGCGCTATAAACAAACAAAAAAAATCAGTTTGAAAAAAAAATATTCATATATTTTTTATGCATAAAACATTCAATAAAATAAAAAAAAAATCAAATTTCGTCATAGTTTAGGGCACAATGTATTCTGCTATGTGTCTTTGCTAAACCCCCCCCCCCCAAAAAAAAAAAAACAACCCCCCCCATTTAAATAATTGGTTTACGTGAAAGTTAGAGCGTCTACAAATGGACATATACACTGGAATTTTTTTTTCTATACCACTATTGGCAGCGATCAGCGACTTGTAGCTAGAGATATATAAATATATATATTTTTTTTTTCTCCCCCATTCCTAGAATCTTGCAAAATACATGTTACCTCATTTGATGGCTCCATTAACAATTTCACTGGATGGGGAAATACAGGCTGTAAAAAATGCACTTATTCTGTAACACAATTATTTCATTACATATTTATACATGGCAAAACAAACAATTATTTGATATGCACAAAATGTTTGATTTTAAATAAAATTTACGTTTCAATAAAAATAAATGTTAATAAAAACAAAAAAATGTTGATTTAAAAAAAAAAAAAGTGGATAAAATACTAAAAACTGTGTAAATCTTTTCCCGCTTTGATGACAGCTTCTCTTAGTTTTGGATCGTCTACCCAATTTACACGACTGGCATGAACGAGCCTCTGGAAAAGATGAAAAAACAATAACCAGAAATAGTAAATTATAGTCAAATTATTTGTCATAAATATTAGAATACCACTTCTTTGATAAATAATGAAATTAAAGCACAAGAGATTTTATATAAAAGTGTGCCAGTATTCCTAAAGCCCCACTCTGGGCAAAAATTCATTTTTAATCATGCTGCCCATTCCAATCATTAGCAATCAATCCTTTTTAAGCTTTTTTTTTTTCTCCCTTACCATGTGAAACCAGATATATTTACCAACATCCCTGCATCCAGGTCCCTTGCTGGTTCCAGGTGGGGGACCGCTAATCCGGTGCTTTCCAGTCCCTCGATGTTCCCCTGTGATGACATCATCCTTTTTCCACTTCTAAGAGAACCCTGCTGCCCATCTGATAGGAAGTGTGCATGCCAGGCAACCACTGATGTGGACAACCGAGAAGTGGCTGTAATGTGCAGGCACAGGCAGAATGTAAAAAAACCACTGGAGGTTGCAACCATTGGATTGTGGTAAGCAAGCATGCAAATGTGGAGTGGGAGGGTGGGTTGATTTAGGTAAAAAAAACAAAGTAAAAGTGCATTTTCTCTGATTTCTGATTTCATGGTAAAGAGCCAACATCATTGGCTCTTTACCATGATTGGTGATGCACTGTGTCCGAGGAATACAGCTTGCCACCAGTCATATATGACGTCCATCCAAAAGGAGAGTCCCACCCAGCAGTCAATATGCTATAGGCTGGGTGAGAACTGGTTAAAGTGCACTTTTCCTTTAACCCTTTCACTGCCAGACCAATTTTTTTTCCCCATTTGCACACTTTAAAATCCATATTCTTGGCTTAAAGGATAAGTTCACTTTTAAAAAATAAAACACATGCACATCTTTTTGCAGCTTAAAAATTTTTTTTTTTAATTAGGAGCCTGTAAAACATTGCACCCACGCTGATCAGCAGATTGCAGGTGCAATCTCAGGCTCCTGTAGGACAGGCAGTTACTGAAGGAAAAAAAATAAAAAACTACCTAGAGCACTCATCAGCGCCTTGGTAGTTTGAGAACTACAAGCTGTCAGCTGCAATGACTGACAGTAGTTGTAGCCGGATTGCGGGGGATACTCAGTCATTAACATGTTACATCCTAAATATGGATGTAACATGTTACTAAAAGGTGAACTCGCCCTTTAAAAAAAAAAAAAAAAACTACTAAATATCTCAAAACATTATAGATTTTCTAAAAAAAAAAGAAAACAAAAAAACAAACAAAAAACACCAAGAAACAAAAAAAACTAAAAAACAAAAACATTTCATACTTATCTGCTCTGTGCAATGTCTCTAGTGCACATCACAGTTTTAAGATTGGGCTCATGTAAGTATTAGATGGGCTGAGGGAGGAACACATTGAAAGTTTTTCACCTTCAAGCATAAAATGCATGAAGGTAAAAAAACCTTCAGCCTGTAGAACCACTTTTAAAATTGCTGCACACAAATGTAGTAACTGTGGGGAAATATGTTTTGTTGTATCCCTGAGGATCGAATCATAGTGGGAACAGTCAGGTATCCACTGCCTGCAATACACTATTGACCCAAGGAAGGACATCATTGCAGCCTTGGTTGTTGGTAGTGTGAGGGACATTAGGGCTTTTACCCTGGCTGGGGAGACAGACCTGTCTCCTCCTGAAATCAGGCAACCCAGGTATTCCACCTGTTCCTGTACCCATTGTATCTTCTTTCTTGAGACCAAATGGCCCTTTCCGGCTAGGTAATCTAGCAAGTGTCTTGAGTCTACCTCACAGTCTTCATGGCTGACCATTAGGTCGTCTGCATATTGGAGTAAGGTGGATCCCCTCTTTGGCTCCCAACTGTCTAAAGATGCTTTCAATACCATTGAGAAAGCAGCAGGACTATCCCCTTAGCCTTGAGGAAGACGAGACCAGGTCAACTGACCACCGTCCCATTGGAAAGCAAACATGTTCTGGACATTTACTTCAACCGGAATGCTAAAGAAAGCATTGGACAGCTCTATTACAGTGTAGAATCGCGAGCTGCTGGGAATAGCCCCAAAAATTGCCGTAATATCTGCTACCAATGGAGGTAGGGGAATAATGGTCTTGTTTACCTTTCTGAGATCCTGGACTAGCCTCAATGAACCATCTGCTTTCCTTACTGGATTAATAGGTGTGTTCCAGGGACTTATTGGCGGTCTGGGAACACCCATTTTCAAATAAATTTGTATGGCTGGTCTTATACCCTCTATCTTTTCTTCAGACAGAGGATACTGTTTTTGAAAACAAGGGACCGTGTCTTGTTTTAAGTTTGGCTTGTAAGGGGTGCAATTTACAAAGCCTACTGCAGTTTTGTCCTCCGCCCAAATTGGGTGGGAGGTCAGGTCATTTGGTAGAAGTATGTAAAGTCCTATATGGTCCCTTCTCTTTGGGTTAGTCAGTTCACACATATTAGACTTAGCTGTCAGTCTTCCTTGATTGTCAAATGTTATGCTGATCATGAGCTCAGACATTAATTCTCTACCCATCAACGCAACTGGGCACATGGGCAGGACTGCAAAGGTCAATTTTGCAATGAGTATGTCATCTGGGGTTAGGACACAAGAATTTAAGATCCTTAATCCCACTGGTAAGGGTACCTGTACCTTTGTGTCCCCTACTGTAATCAGTGGAAGTGTTATGTTTGATTTCTGGTCTTTTTTTTTTGTTTTCTGTTTAACCACTACAAGTTTGTCATCTTTATCTTCTGTTTGTTCCCTCTCCTTCTTCTCTCTCCACCTTTTATACTCTTCCTCATCCACCTTTCTCTGTCCGTCTTTCTCTACTGCTGGCCCAATAACCACTGCAGTTGTCAGTGAACCCAGATCCGGATAAATAGTCAACGGATCATTTGTTTTAGGCTTCTCATGGTCTGTCTCCTTCTCCGCTGAGTATAATACGTAGGGCGGGGGTGCAGTCGGAGTAGGTGGAGGTAGCAGGTCAGGTATGAGGACATTATTGTCATAGGCTGGAGGTACCGTCTTTTTCACATATATGTGGGAAGTCGGAGGAAATCTAGTTCTATATTCCTTCAGTGCTTTTCCACATTAAACATTAAAACGTTTTTCATATAATTTTCATCCCAGACACCGGGGGGGGGTAATTATGTTTTGGATGTACCCCACAAATTTTCTTTACCTCCTCCCACTGTTGCTCTGAGCCAGGACCCGCCGGGGCCAAACAACTTATTTCAAGTTGGCTTGCTCTTTTCCTCACCGATTCCCAAAATGGGTCTACATAATATTCCCCACAGGTGTCCGCAATATACATGTAAGGACATGGTTTAGTCTGCTCACCTTCAGACTCATCCTTGCCCAACTTATTTCCCATATCTACTTATCAATTAGAAAACAATTCGATAGAAAATGAATACAATAGATCAGATCATCAATATACACATACACAATGAAATCAACAAGTATCACAATTCATTTGCATTATTCAATAACACGGGGTAATTATATAGATCCTATATACAATATATGAGTAAAAACATGAGGATGCAGACAAGGATATGGACACCAGTCACGCGTTACTCTTGCAATACGCCTAATTCTTACTTCAAACATTTAACAAATAATTATCCACAATACAACGTTGCTTTTATATACAATTAGCACCGGCACACCACAGACATTTCCCTAAAAACGGAACTTAGCTCCGTTTTAAATTTCCCTGCCTCTTTTATTTCTTTTCCTTTATTGAGCGAGAACAGAACCCCTCAAATATTTCCTGTACAGTCTGTACAGTTTAAACTGTCACAGATCTGATAAACCTGCAGAGAACGGGTCTGACCCTACCCGCAGTTAAAAATAAAAACCTCTATTTACGGCGCGAGACAGAACCCCGCCTTTATGTAACTCTAAACTCATAAAACAAAAACCAAGCTACTCTAGTTACAGAGCGAGACGGAACCCCTCCTTTACAATACACTAAACTACTCTAACTCGTGGGACATCACCGTATCCAGAGAAAGCAATATCATAATATATCAAAGGTATATTGAAACGATATTACTCACCCGGATTAGCGGGAGCCCACTTCTGGTACCAGCTGTAAGGAATTCCCCCTTTCCTGGAATCCTTATATTCTCATTTCTTATATTTTCTTTGTGCTGCGCAGCGTCTGGGTGTGGCACGGGCTCAATCGCGATCGGGCAATCAACATAACCAACACTCAAGTAGGATACAGGAAGATTGCAAAGTTTATTACGTACACAACAGTTTATAAAGGTAAAAACCACAGCGCGTGGGTAGGGCGCGTGCCCCCTATCAGCAAATGCAAAAACATGTATACATATGTGATTTTGTGAACCCGTGCCACCCTGTAGCGGTATTACTGCTATTGGGGGGGAAGGGAAGCCGATAACCAACTCGGAATGGGGCTCACTTTACCTGAATCATTTTTTAATGCAGTGTTGAAATAAATGAGGCTTGTCCTCCTCAATGGCAAACTTTTTTGTTTGTCGTTTTACTTATCCAATTTGTTTGTGCTTTGGTAAATGATTGTCAGAGCTTTACATAAGAAACACCTAGGTTTTAGAGGAGGAAAAGAAAAAAAAAAAATATTCTGAACCAATGGACTGCAGACACAGTACAGGAGATGAGCAGAGACTGCGGACACAGTACAGGAGATGAGCAGAGACTGCGGACACAGTACAGGAGATGAGCAGAGACTGCGGACACAGTACAGGAGATGAGCAGAGACTGCGGACACAGTACAGGAGATGAGCAGAGACTGCGGACACAGTACAGGAGATGAGCAGAGACTGCGGACAAAGTACAGGAGATGAGCAGAGACTGCGGACACAGTACAGGAGATGAGCAGAGACTGCGGACACAGTACAGGAGATTAGCAGAGACTGCGGACACAGTACAGGAGATTAGCAGAGACTGCGGACACAGTACAGGAGATGAGCAGAGACTGCGGACACAGTACAGGAGATGAGCAGAGACTGCGGACACAGTACAGGAGATGAGCAGAGACTGCGGACACAGTACAGGAGATGAGCAGAGACTGCGGACACAGTACAGGAGATGAGCAGAGACTGCGGACACAGTACAGGAGATGAGCAGAGACTGCGGACACAGTACAGGAGATGAGCAGAGACTGCGGACACAGTACAGGAGATGAGCAGAGACTGCGGACACAGTACAGGAGATGAGCAGAGACTGCGGACACAGTACAGGAGATGAGCAGAGACTGCGGACACAGTACAGGAGATGAGCAGAGACTGCGGACACAGTACAGGAGATGAGCAGAGACTGCGGACACAGTACAGGAGATGAGCAGAGACTGCGGACACAGTACAGGGGTTGACCCAGAAACTGCAGACAGTACAGGGGATGACCAAAAGACTGCAGACAGTACAGGGGATGACCAAGAGACTGCGGACCTTTGGGTACCCACACTAAAGTTGCTGGCGCCAGAAGACTGTACAGCACTGGACCGAGGAACAGGTAAGGTTCTGCTGCAGAGATGAGCCAAGCGGCCAGCCCAGTGTTCTGACACGGCAGCAGGAATACCACACCGGTCGCTCCATAAGACACACTGACATTTCCCCCCCTTTTTTTTGGGAAAAAAAAGGCATCTTATGGAGGGAAAAATATGGTACTTCTCGTTACACTTGTTAGTGGAGAGATCGCCCCACCTTTCACTAACCCATGGTTATATTTGTCACAGGAAATACCAACAGCATGCAGGAAGCTTTCATACCTGAAATATATTCTGCAACATGAAGGCAGCATCTGTTTCCCTTTTTACATGCTTGAATATTGTTTTTAATTTCTGTTCTTTTGGTTCTTTCTGGAATTGTAGCTTATCTACGACGGATAGAAGCTCTGCCATCAAAGCAGTTCCCTTTTCTTTCAGGGCTGACAAAAACAAAACACCACAAATACAGTTGTAAATACAAACTATGCATTTAATATTTATTGAAAGAGAAATTGCTTGTATTTATTTTTTTGCAGTAGGTCCATTCCCTAAAAGGGTTTTTTTTTTTTCCCCAAAAAAAGTTTTTTAAAAAAAGGTGAACACGCTACACCTTTCACCTGGGAATTGACAAATAAGTCTTGGACGTTGGATAACAAAATCAGATACCACTCTTCATGCAAAAACCATTGTAGTTCTCGCAGGGATGCCAGAGGCAGAAAACAAGCTCGAAAATTGACTAGTGGCTCTATGATATTGAGGTCTGGCAACTGCAGCACCTGGAGATGGTGGGAGCCTTTATCTGCATGCTCATCAAACCAAGATCTGACAACACCAGCTGTGTGAATGAGATCATTGTCTTGGTAAATGGTGAGGTCTTTAGGAAAGAAATTGTACATAGTCACTGGCAGTGACTCTACCTTTCAAGGTGATCACCTGTTCAACCTACCACTGAGTTTTTTTTTCTCCTTGTGAATGAAGAAAAAGGTACATTGTATTTTTTTCTCCTTGCTAGAAGAGAAAGGGTAAACAAAGCAGTGTGTTAAAGGATAATTTCACCATTGGGAACATGTTTACTTGTTCCAACTGTTTTTAGGGGGGAACATGTAACATATTCCCACAGCTGCAGCCGCTGCCCACCCCCCCCCCCATGACAGCAGTATGGGCAGAAATTCCCCATACTAGCTGTCAGTTTTCCAAATCTGCGCGAAAGAACTACAAGTCCCAACATCCTTTGTGGATGTCGGCTTATAGCTCTCAATGAACGACCACGACGCTGTGGAGTGACATAGTAGTTCATTCAGTCTTCCAGTCAGTGTTAACTGTCTGATTAAACTGACAATCTGATGGAGACCTGCATGGCACCTGTGATCTGCTGACTGCTTTACAGGCTTCAAAAATATATAAATAAATGCACATTTTATTTTACATGCAAAAAAAAAAAAAAAAGAAAAAAGATAAACACAAATTTTTTGAAACTTACGGTTAGTGGTAGGTAGAATAAAAAGCAAAATGTGCACTATTGTTTCTGGGCCGTACTACGGGTACAAACATCAAATAATACACATATGTGGTATCGTTGAAATTTTCAGGAGCAGAAGAATTTATTTTGGGTTGTTCTTTGGCAGTAGGTTATGGTAACAGCAAGAAAAACACAGCTAAATTAAAAACCACTTGCCCTCCGCCCTATATAAAGGGCAGCAGGGCTGCGCAAAATCACGTTTATGTTTACACGTGATTCGCATTTCCGGGTAAGGGGTGCACATGCTCCCCTACCCGTGCTGCTATTGGCGGCTAGAGATGTCAATCACCGGGTCCTGGCCAGCACTTGGCAATCACTCGGGAAAGCTGATAGCAGAGTGACACGTGTGTAAACAACACAGGTCTCTCTCCTGTCAACTTGCCGTTTTGTATCTCTTTGCAGTGTGTTCATTTGATGATGATTTTTATTTTTTTTTTACGCGCTAGGTTGATATAACTGAAAGCTCATCCCTTGATTTGCAGGTGATTGAAACAGAATACAGTACATGCAAATATAACCATGTTACTTTGTTATCGCTAAACACAAAATCTCAGCATAATCGCTGGAACATAATATTAAAACCTTGAACCCCTAACATGTTTCGAGCTCCAAGCTCGTTATCAGCTCAAAACATGTTAGGGGATCCACCCAGCAGATGCCACTAATCACCAGGGAACCACTGACCACCAGGGATCCTTGAATATGTTTGGAGAATACCTGAAACTCTAATGTGAGTTGTATACTGATTTTAAGTTGATATATCAGAATAAAGACGTGCTTCACCATTAGTACCTTTTGCCTTTTGGCTCGTTATTTGCGAGCCCTGTAAGGTGGAACATCTCAAGAGAAGGACCACCAGGAGGCTGAACGTCGTTGGACCCACCGGTGAACCAGATGTGATCCCCGAGTGTTTGCTGAGGCCCCTGGGTGTCTATTGTGGATGACCGGTCATTGTTCTCATTGCTGTCCAGGCCTTTTCCAGTTGCTGATGGTATACCTGATGACATCCATACAATGCTCAGTTTGTATGTTCCTGTGGTAAGCGCATTACTGTACTAGATTCTTCAGGATTTTAGATCAAGTGAACATCTGAATCTCCTGCTATTTGTGTACATCTCACATGTGTTCAATCCACAGGAACTTTTTTACTGTGTTTATTCATCACATACCAGACTTTTTATATTCAAGGTTTTGATATTATGTTCCAGCGATTATGCTGAGATTTTGTGTTTAACATTACATCATCTATTTATGGCGCTGCATATTCCAATTATTTTTATTTTGATCTGAGGTGCTGAGGATTGCCTTATTTGCTAGCTGCCGATATTTTGTGCTTTGTGCTCACTTGCCTTATCTTTACTTTGTTATCTCTATCACACTCTGAGCCAGTGTTTATAAACGCTGTGCCAGAAAGTACATTTTTGACAGCAGTATCTTCTGCAACGGTTTTATTTATACAACTCCTCCCAGCTATCATTTTTACAGTTGAGATTTCCGGCAAATGCAAGGAATGCGCTGCAGAAGATAAATAGGACTATTGATTAATTTTTTTCTGGGACTGTGTAGTGTATCCAGTATCCACAACTGGTTAACATATTGTTAGCATCAAGCTTGAGATAACTGGGTGAGGTGTCTACAGTAAAAAAACCCACTCAAGGTGGAGAGAAAAAACAAAAAATACAAAACTCACACATCAATGGTATGAGATATTATGCATATGAATTGAATATTTTGATGTTTTTACAAATTCGTTAAGGAAATAAACAGTTTAGTAAATGGACTCAATGTATCTCAGCTGATCTGCCAGCTTCAGAAAGTGCAGCTTAACAGAAAGGTAACTTAAGGCTGGTTACAACTTACCCATTCTTTTCTCCCTTATTTCAATAAGTTGCTTCTCCATAGCCTGAGATTCCTGTAAAAATACATCATTTTAAGAAATCATATCCAGTCTGTTAATTTTTTTTTCAAATATTGCGAGCACCAGAGTCTGACCTATTACATTCAGCAGAGTTCTTCCTAGGGTTTTTTTTTTGCCAGAACACACCCTGGCTGTTTTTGCTAAACACTCAAAAAAATCAAAGTTACACTTACGGTAACGCCTTTTCCAGTAGTCTTTCAGGACAGCACCTTGAGAGACCTCGGCTCCTCCCCACCTGAGGAAACACCTCCACCCTAAACAAAAACACTGTCACTCCCCTCCGACCTCAGTTCTTGGACCTGTACCTCCGTTCACCTGGGGAGACATAATAGGAGACACCAAAATATACCATAAGACATCTCTCACAACAATTATGCAACAGAGGGTGGGTAACCGGTGCTGTCCTGAAAGACTACTGGAAAAGGCGTTACCGTAAGTGTAACTTTGATTTTCCCCTCTCGTCTTTCAGCACAGCACCTTGAGAGGATAAGCGAGTACTTACCCCTCGGGCGGGCTCACTGCTTGCAGTACCTTACGCCCGAAGGCCTGCTCTTGCACCGTGACCAGGTCAAGTCCGTAACTGGACCATGTTGCGGCCCTACAAATGTGTCCCGGGGAGGCTCCTGCCTGTTCCGCTTGCGTTGCCGCCATGACCCGTGTAGAATGAGCCCCGATTTCCTCTTGGACCTCTAGACCCTCGGCTCGGTATGCCTGTTGAATTGCTAGCTTTAGCCATCTAGCCACTGTGCGCCTGGAGGCTTTTTGCCCTTTCCTGGCCCCCGCAAAAGAAATAAAAAATGAATCTGTGCTTCGCAATTCCTTAGTCTTATCTAGGTAAAAAAGGAGCACACACCTTCTTACATCTAACAAATGAAATTTCTCTTCTCTATCCCCCGAGGGATTAGGGTAAAACGAAGGCAAAACTATATCCTGTTCCCTATGAAAATCTAGGGCCACTTTGGGAACAAAGGATGGGTTCGTCCTGAACACCACCCTATCCGAAAAAATTTGCAAATAAGCCTCCCTGATTGACAGAGCTTCCAGCTCACACACCCTTCTTGCTGTGGTGATTGCCACCAAGAATACTGTTTTAAACGTGAGGGCCCTTAGGGAGCAGGAACCTAGGGGATCAAACGGTGATTCCATCAACACCTTGAGTACTTTTGCCAAGTCCCATTTTAGAAAAGGTCTATTTCCAGGAGGTCTCTGTCTTGCCAGAGCCCTAAAGAACCTAATTACTAATGCCTCCTTAGCTAAAGGGGATTCCAGAAACACACTTAGAGCCGAAATCTGGCTCTTGAGTGTGCTGGCTGCTAGCCCTTTATCGGCCCCCGCCTGCAAGAATTCCAGCACCAATACTAGGCTATGGGTATCCGCTGAGGCCCTGTAGCACCAATCTTTAAAGCGCCTCCAGACCTTCCTATAGATGGCTTGGGTTTCCCTCTTCCTGCTAGCTAAGAGCGTGGCCACCACCCTGGCTGAGAGTCCCTTTGCCAACAGGAGCTGCTCCTCAGAAACCAAGCTGTCAGTTTCCACCTCTCCACCCTGGGACATAGGACCGGGCCCTGCGACAGCAAATCCTTCCGCGGGGGTAATACCCAAGGTGGCCGCGTAGCTAAGGCCTTCAACGTTGAGAACCACGCTCGACGGGGCCAGTACGGAGCTAACAGGATTAGAGATGTTCTCTCGGACCTGAACTTCCTCAACACAGCTGACAGTAAAGCGCCCAGGGGAAAGGCATAGCACAGATGGAAATCCCACTTCTGTCCTAACGCATCCCCCTGCCCCGAGCCCTGTCCCACCGGTTTAGTGAAAAAAATCTCGGAACTTTGTTGTTCTGACCTGACGCGAAAAGGTCTATGTCTGGGGTTCCCCTTTCCTTACAATGGACTGGTAAACCTCCCCGTTTAGAACCCACTCCGATTCTCTCAGTCGCCATCTGCTGAAAAATCGGCCACCCAATTTAAATCCCCTTTTAGGTGGACGGCCGATAAGGAGGCGAGATTGCCCTCCGCCCAAGACAGAAGCACCGCTGACAGGGCCCAGAGAGACCTGCTTTTTGTCCCTCCCTGTCTGTTCACATAGGCCACCGCTGTTGCATTGTCCAAAAGGACGTGGACATGATGGCCCAAAATCAAGCTCTGGAAGGAACGAAGTGCCAATACAGCCCTTAGCTTCCTCCAGTTTGAGGATTCCCCCCTTTCTACTGGAGACCACTCGCCCTGTACTACCGATTCTCCTAGGTGCGCCCCCCATCCCTGGGCGCTGGCGTCTGTTGTGATCTCCCTGATCGCCAGAAAACTCCATAGCAGCCCCCGAGTTACATTGGCTGTCTTCCTCCACCACCACAGGGATCTCTTTACTTTGGAGGGAATCTGTACCCGGGCATCCAACGACTGCAGCTGTCGGTCCCAGACGCTCAAAATGAAAAGTTGAAGGGGACGAAGATGCAACCCTGCCCACTGTACCGCCGAGATGGACGAAGTTAACAGTCCTAATACCGACATGGCCTGCCTCAACGATACTTTGCGGCTTCCCAGTAATCGCCTGATCCCCCCGTCTAATTTGGTGAGCTTCTCCGGGGTTAACATGGTCTTCTGACAGGCGGAGTCCAGAACATACCCTAGATAGGTCATCCTTTGGGATGGGACCAGACAGGACTTGTCCAAGTTCAGCAGCCATCCCAAACTCTCCAGATGGCTACGCACTACTGCCAAGTCCAGTGCGAGCTGATCTGCTGAGCCTGCAAATAAGAGATCGTCCAGATAGGCTACCACTGAAATTCCCTTCAGCCGAAGAGGGACCAACGCCTCGGACAAAACATTGGTGAAGATCCTTTGCGAGAAGGAGAGCCCGAAAGGCAAGGCCCGGAACTGTAGGTGATACGTCCCCGCTGGACACTGAACCGCCAGCCTGAGAAATTTCTGAAATGCCTCTGCGATGGGCACATGCAGATAGGCATCTTTCAGATCGATGGAGGCCAAGAAGGCCCCTGGTGGAAGGAGGGCTCTGACTGTGAAAATCGAGTTCATCCGAAACCTTTTGTACCGAATGGTCTCGTTCAGGGGTTTCAGATTTAAGATCAATCTGTACGCCCCTGAGGGTTTCTGGATCACAAACACGTGGGAATAGAACCCATCCCCTATCTCTGCCTCGGGGACTCTTACTACAACTTTCTGTACCTCCAATTCCCGAAGAGAGGCTAGTAAGGCTGAGGCCCTTTGAGGACACCTGGGCAGGTTTATTATCAGTAATCTTTGCAGCGGTGGTCTCGAGAACTCCAGGCGGTACCCCCTTCTTATGATGTCCAGTATAAAGGGGCTGGAGACCTCCGCTTCCCACCGTGGGAGGAAGGCTGCCAATCTTCCTCCCACCGGGGGAATCGAGTCACCGCGGTTTCTGGGGCTGGTCAGGAGGACAGAATATCGCTCCTCCCTTGTCCCTCCCTCTCTGACCCCATGTCCTCCACTGTCATTCTGACCTAGGGCCCTGTCTCTTTGGGGGCCGAAATTTCCTACCCTCTAGATCCTGCATTTTTTGCTTCAGGGGAAAAGACTTCTTCCTGCCCGCCGTGCGGTCCAACAACGTCTCTAACCCTGGCCCAAACAGGAGATCACCTAAAAAGGGGAGAACACATAACTTTACCTTAGACGTGACATCCCCCTGCCAAGTCTTAAGCCACAAGGCCCTATGGGCTGACTTGGTCAGGGCCGTCGACCTAGCTGCCAACCTCACAGACTCTGCGGTTGCATCCGCAATGTATCCCACACCCTGCAATAACACTTCAAATGACGCTAGGATCTTATCCTTGGGGGAATCGGCCACTATATGCGCCTGTAACTGAGTGAGCCAGTACTCCATATTCCTGGCTACTACAGTGGTGGCCATGGCCGGCTTCAAATTGGACAGGGTCGAATCCCACGATTTTTTAAGGAGGGATTCAGCTCTCCTATCCATCAGGTCTGGTAAAACTCCCATGTCTTCCAAGGCTAAATCCATTTATCTGGCAATCTGGGAAAAAGCTGCGTCCAGCTTCGTATTTTTGTTCCACAAGGCGGACGGGTCCTCACTGAACGGAAATCTACGCTTGAGGGACTTGGAAAAAAAGGGCTTCTTCTCTGGATCCTGCCATTCCTTTCTTATTGTGTCCACCAAAACCTCATGTATGGAGAACACTCTCCGCTTCTGTTCCTCCATACCCTGGTACATCTGATCGTGTAGAGATAGAGGTTTTTTATCTTCCTTGGTGTCAAGCGTATCACAGATTGCCCCCAACAAATCGTCCACTTCCTCAAGGGACAATTTGTACCTAGAGGGACCTCTGGGATCATCTGAGGGGCCCTTCCCTGCAGAGTCCTCCTCGGACTAGAAATCTAGGGATGGCTCACCTTCTCCAGCCTCCTGGTCCTCCCTGCCCCGGCCAGTTGAAGGAGTTGCCTGCTGGGGGGGACAGGGCGTCGCCTGGGGAATGGCTAGACTCTCCATCAGATTTTTGAAGGAGTCAAAAGGTGTTGGTCAGTTCCCTTACCGACTTAACCAAATCACCCTGAACTGGACTCTCTTCCCTCACTAACCCCTCAATACAGGGCCCACATAACACCTTCTTCCATGACTCCTTGAAGGTCACCTTGCAAGACGGGCATTTCCGCCTAGGCTCCTGGTGTTTAAGTTTTTCACGGGCTTTACTGTAGGAAGACAAGAGGGAGGGAGAAAGAGAGCCAGGAAACCTATTACCCCAGGCTACCTGCCCCCCCCCCCCCGTCCTCCCCCCTACTCCCTGACAGGGATCAAGGGCCCGACCCTGAAAAGACCGACCCCCCCCCCCCCGCCCTAGACCCTCTGACCACAAGAGGGCCGGGAATACCCCTGGAGCTTGGGGCCCACAGGTAGGGGAGGACTCCACTGAGTCACCTTACCTGAGTCTGGCTGGTGCAGGCCTCACCTGGTCCCGGTGCCTCTGCTCCGGACATCTGACAGGAGGGTGGTCGCCTCCTCTGCGGTCTGCCTGACCTTACAGGCTCTGGTACCGCACCGCCACATGCCGCTGACCCTCGGTGTATAGAGCCGCAGCCGGAAGCGGAAACCGCGACCCTAGAAGCCCCGCCCCCTCCACCGGAAATTACGTCTCCCGCCATCCGGCCCAGTGTGCTCCTGAGCCAGCACGCATGGGAGGAGAGGGACTCCTCCCCAATCCTCACCAGACCCCACCAAGGACGCCCCGACACCCGCAGCTCTCCGGAGGTGGCCGGGGACAGCAGACAGGTTAGTGCCGCTCATCTGTCCCCCAGAGATCACAGCCCTGCCACCGCAGCCTTCCCTAGAGGATAGCAGTCAGCTCTCCGGCCTTCACTCCATGCTGCTCCACCTCAGGCTCCGCTGTCCCCTGACAGCACCTGAGAGGCTTCCTCAAGATGTCTCCCCACTGGAGGAAACACCAAAACGAAGGTCGGAGGGGAGTGACGGTGTTTTTGTTTAGGGTGGAGGTGTTTCCTCAGGTGGGGAGGAGCCGAGGTCTCTCAAGGTGCTGTCCTGAAAGACGAGAGGGGAAAATAGGTCCTAAACAACCTGCTCTCCTCCATAGGCGCCCCATGCCTGGATACAGCTAGTATGTAATCTTTCACGGTATTCAAGGCTGCAAAAACACTAAATGTCCATTTAGTTGCCCTCTGTTAGTAATCCTGAGGACAACTGCAGATTAGTATTATTATACAGAATTTATATAGCGCCAACAGTTTGCTCAGTGCTTTACAATATAAATTCTAAATAGGTTTTATATGTTCATTAAGACTCAATCACTCCTGACAGCAACAGTTTGCTCAGTGCTTTACAATATAAATTCTAAATAGGTTTTATATGTTCATTAAGACTCAATCACTCCTGACAGCAAGGACAAATATCCATAGTTTCCAAATTCACAGGACCAGCGTGTTCACAATTATGCCATTGGTGTACATGACTAGTAAATTAACAAATCAAGAAGCTAATCAGTGAACCTAATATTTTTTTCTATCACATGTACACTTATCATGCAGTTCATGTGTCACTGGTGTGGTTTTCCACAGGCTAGATCTGCATGCAACTATTCAGCTCAACAAACTGGCAATATTGATTTGATTGTCACTACATATGACTGGAGGAAGTTAAAGTCCACTTCCTGAGCCTCATGTAGACCAAACTGGAATAACTTACCCTCTGTTTCTTAAGTATCAGAGACGCAATAGCCAAACTGTGATTCATGATTTTTGTTATTGCCCTGAAATAAAATCAAACATCCACTCACTGACATTAAGAATGTTTAACACAGAAAATCCTTTGTCACTTATACTAATTATCTTCAACTATTGCTTGTCAAGAATATCAGCTCTGGCCTAACCTCATTCCCATTTATAGGTGGTCAAATTATTTAACAGATGGTACTGATGTCCCGACTCACATTATCCCTAGTACATGAAGATCAGGAATGTGCCCTTCCATTTCTAGCACTAGGCCTCAACCTTGTCATTCAGCTATGAAATAGGCTTCTCCTGCTCAGAGATATTTTGGCATTTGAATGTGAGATGTGAAGGCTTAAACCCACTTTTATTAACTTGGGTGATAGAGGTATTTTATAAGCCTCCACCACTAAACATAAATGCCAGGTAAAAGCTCTGTCAAGTGTTAAAGCCTTTGACAATTTCAGGAAGTGAAGTTTTCCACTTATGTGCAGATATGTGAAGGCACCTCTAGGTACATGTGTGTTATATCTGATAGCAGTTTGCCTTCTGTTTTCTTGATATGGTTGCTTTATAGCAGGCTGCAGGTTTTAAAGAACCATGCTGAAAAGTTCATTGTTTTGAATTCACAAAACCATAATCATAAATTTAATAAAATGTGTGAATTTATTAAGACACTGCAGTATGTGCACAAAACTAATACCCGGGAAGTCACAATGAAAACTTACTCAGAATCTGCATTTTTCTCCAGTAACTTGTGCTGAATGCTGTAGAATACCTGCATTCTTGTATGCATGCAAGACAAAGAAAAATAAATCAATGCTGTTCTACGTGAAATTATTTTAAATTCGATGTACAAGAATACAGAATATTATAAAATATAACAATCTTCAAAAGTATTTGTAACCCGCCATATATTGTATATCAGCATTTCTCAACCAGAGTGCCGCGGCACCCTGGGGTGTTGTGAGGAGTCCCCAGGGGTGCCGCAGGAAAATTGCCAAAATATCCCCCAATCTATGCAAAATAGATTTTTCTCATCACCAGGAATGTTTTTTCTTTACAGCGGTTCCAGTCCACAAAGTAAAAAGCGTATGCAGATGTAACCGGCACTCAGGAAGCTCTGCGGGCAACCTGCCCACGTCCTGGCAACCGATGACATCATCACGTCCCACGTGGCTTTCTGGGAGTGCGGTAAGAGGCCTGCTCTAGCTGCGGTGGACAAGCACTTCTGTTAGCAGGTTAGGCTGAGACAGCACATGCTGGCGTGTGAGAGGGCAGAAAAAGACAGCTTTTCATTGGTACACTGCATTTGAGCTCTGGGAGGTACACACTATGATGGTGATTCATTACGGAGTTTGTGGTTTTCATTACTTTCTAATGTTGTGCTACACTTTAGTTTGTTTGCTTCATGCACACTGCCCTGCTGCAGTTTGGCCAAAGTGTGGGTGCAGCGCAGGGTACACGTTTTTCGTGCGTGTTACCTGTGGCTTCCTATAGAGTCTATATAGGAAACTGCAGGTAATGTTCCCAAAATACATACCCTGCGCTCCACCCACACTGTGGCCAAACTTCAGCAGGGCCATGTGCATGAAGCATACAAAATAAAAAGTGCAGCACAACATTTAGAAAGTAATCAAAACCACATAGCAAACAAAAAAAAATATTTTTTATTATTTTTTATTTTTGCAATGTGGATTTCATTACTTTCTAAAATTTTATACTGCACTTTTTATTTTGTATTCTTCTTACATGTTGCCCTGCTGCAGTTTGGCAACAGTGTGGGTGCAGCACATAGTCTTTTGTGCGCATTACCTGCAGTTTCCACAACACCACAACTGTGTGCAATGCGCACACAGTTGTGGTGTGGTTGTAGTTCAACCCCATTCACCTGGAGGTATACTTCCAGCTGCGGCAACAGCATGTGTATTCCCCCAGCTGCTGTTTCTGCAGCTAAAGGGGGAGCTGTTGGGGGTGGTAAAAGCAGCTCAATTGTGTGGTTTTACTGCCCCTTAACCTCCCAGGTGAACAGGCCCTTGGTTCACATCTGTGTGGCTGTGCGTAGGGCAGCCCATTCATTTCAATGGGCTGCCTTACCCACAGAAATGCAGGGAAAGTTGTTCCTGACCTTAGTGTTAAAATTGCATCACACCAAAACACCCCGTATTTGCCAATGTATGGGGGTACCCCTAAAGAGCACAGAATTTGTCTGAGTGTCAGGAATTCCGCGACACACAGTAACGTGAACCAAACCCTGGACAGGGGTGCCTCGTGACTGATAAAACTTTTCAAGGGAGCCCCGACTGGAAAAAGTTTTGAGAAACACTGCTGTATACACACACATATACTGGTCGCTAGTTAACACCTGGCAACACCATGTTGTTCTATACATTTTAATGGTTTCGCAAGTTTGGTACACAAAAGTGTCAGTATGCCGTATACCGGAGTATAAGACGACCCCCGACTTTTGAGAAGATTTTCAAAGGGTAAAAAGTCGTCTTATACGCCGGCAAATACGGTACCTAGGTGGATGCAGCATCAGTCCCCCGCAGGCTCGAAGTGTGAGACCTCAACGATCACATGACCGCCGAGTTCTCACAGTCACTCTGAGCAGAGAGCAGTGACTGTCAGTCACCACTGTCTGCTCTGCCCCCACCCCCTCAATGTAGCGCTGGGCAGTGGAGGGAGCGGCTAACTCAGGCTCTCAGTGGCTCGCTGAGAAGCTGAGCCAGCTGCTGCTCCAGAGTCTGGGGTGGATCCCAACTTTAAAGTCGGGATCTTTCCCCAGCCTGAAACGGCTGAGTGACGACAGCCCACTGTCAGCTGAAAAAGGGGTCACAGGAGTGCAGAACGAACTGCACTCCTGTGATTCACAGAAGTACAGCCAAAAGAGCTTTGACTGTACTTCTCCTTTAATGTTTCAATTCAACCAACCAATACAGGTCAAAGTAGTAACTGCCCATGTCAACTATGGGGTTTTACTGCCCCCCCAAACCACAAACGTGAACAAGCCCTTATTGTCTCGAGCCCCCACTACAGCTACTTTCATACTGATGCGCTGCAATGCACCTGCAGATTAGCTGAACTTTGCCATAGACTTCTGTTATATCTTGAGAGTGGTGCACTTTCTGAAAGCACATCAAAGCTCCTGCATTCAGTTTGAGGGTGAGGGCTACATGTGCCCCGTGGGCCTTGGGCTGAGCACCCCTGCTTTAAGATGTTTAAAGAAGAAAAGCAGTCAACATGAAGAGAGCAGCTGGTCTTACCTTTGCAATAACAGCGACTTATTGTAATATGAAACTTTGACATTTTCAATTCCCAGAACCAGTTGTCTAACGCTGTCAAAGAAACGTTAATGATTAGATTCTTTGGAAAACATACTTCCCACCATCGCAAAAGCCTGGAATATACCACAACAGATGGCTTGTAGTTCTCAATGGACAAGTAGGCTGATCAGTGTACATGTACTCCACTGAATCTGCCTCCAACTTTCTAACTGAAAGCCTGTATGGAGGAAAGGGCAAAAATCTGGAGAGGGAGTTTGCAGAAGCCTGACATGGCATCAGCAATCCACTGATCATGGGTGTAATACTTTACAGGCTCCTGTGTAAGAAAAAATAAATGCACATTTTTTAATCTGCAATGTATGCATGTGTGTATAAATGCATCTGTGCATTTATCATTTTTTACTTAAAGATGAACAAAGCCTTTAAAGTGTTACTAAACCCATTACCCTGCATTTACTATTACACAGAACATGGAAGTGCATTTATTTTAGTAAATATAAATGCTAAATACCTTTTCTGATTAGCAGGTAGAGCTGTCATGTGACTTCTATCAGTGTCCAGCAGAGCACATGTGAAAGCCAATAGTTTAGCGAATAAGAATTTTCATTTTGCTCTAGGTGGATGCAGAACCCCTGACATCTGTCTGGACAGTGCTCATTGGCCCTGTGCTGATCACATGCACAAAAAAAAAAAAAAAAAAACAACCTCTGTAGCGATACACAACAAACTGAGCATGTGCAGAGTGACCTGCTGCAATTGCTAACCTACCTCTGAAAAGGTCTCTTGCCTGGTGGTAGCTTTAATTCCAATTTTTTTGTTTCACAAGTTTTACAGTTGAAAGTGTGCCCATGTGGGGCAGTTGTGAGTGGCATTATGCACAACAGAAGTGCATAGAGTATGACAGTAGGCAGTATGTGCAGGAGAGGGGTGCATAGGGTATGACAGTAGGCAGTATGTGCAGGAGAGGGATGCATAGGGTAGGACAGTAGGCAGTATGTGCTGGAGAGGAGTGCAAAGGGTATGACAGCAGGCAGTATGTACAGGAGAGGGGTGCATAGGGTATGACAGTAAGCAGTATGTGCAGGGAGGAGTGCAAAGGGTATGACAGCAGGCAGTATGTGCAGGAGAGGGATGCATAGGGTATGACAGTAAGCAGTATGTGCAGGGAGGAGTGCAAAGGGTATGACAGCAGGCAGTGTGTACAGGCATGCACAGCAGGGAGTATGAAGGTGGGCAGCAGGAGTGCAAAGGCTGGCACAGCAGGCAATATTTTCAGGAAAAAAGTGCAGAGGTCATGACAGAAGGCAGTATGTGCAGGAGAGGAAGGTATTAAGGCGGGTAGTGTGGGCAAGGAGGTATGACAACATTCACAATGTTAAATCGGAGTTCCAGTTGAAGAAAAAATAAATAAAAGTCAGCAGCTACAAAAACTGTAGCTGCTGGCCTTTAACATACAGACACTTACCTGTTCATCAGTCCAGCGATGTCCTCACCACGGCTGGTTTGCCCGGCCATCTTCTCTCCCCGGCATCTTTAGTGTGGGCACCCGGCTGTGACAGCTTGCGGCTTCCACTCCCCAAAAGGTGCCAATCCTTAATGGGGAGCAGGGGAATAAGGCTTAAAGCAGAACTTCCCCTTTTGGGTGGCGCTCCGCTTTAAGACAGGTTGTGTAAGAAAGCAGAGGAAAAGATTGAAAGTTGGGACAGGAAATATTTGTAATAGGACAGGCTCTTTTTATACAGAGGTCTGTTAAGACACCTGATGTCTCCTCTGTCTACTGGAGGGGTCATATAACTCCTGCCATGGATAATGGGAAGTACAGTTTGTGCTGAGGGTAAGATATAGCAGAAAGACAAAAGGGCTGTGCTCTGGGTGGAATGGCAATATACTTGAAGCAAAAATGAAAGTGGCTCCTAGCTGTAATACTATATAGGATCCTTGTCCTACCATATACTGCATAAAAAAACAAAAAAAACTTTCATAAAGGCTTCCTTAAACACCTTTTCAAAGTCTATTTCTTCAGCTACGTCACACACTGTTGCATTTTCCCTGCTGTACATGGCCAAAGCATTAAACGGGTCTAACGCAGCAGCAGTGGTGTCACTGATTGATGGCCCCTTCCACGCCATGCCTTCAGCAGTGTGAAGTGCAGAGGTGCTTTGAGATGATGTCTACAGCATCCCTGAGCCGCCATCAATGAACTTGCCAGGGCAACACATAAAGCATGTGTAACACTAACTGGCAGCATGCTGCAGGTCTACAGGCTTACTGTGCGTCATCTCTATTAGCAGGCACAGCAAAAGGACAACCGGTCAAATAAAGAAAACAAATTAGACTAGGCAAAAAAAATGTTGCTCAAAATACATTATGTATGGTTTTGGAGTTTACAAACACTTTAATCTTCATTTTTTGTCTGGTGGGTACCTTTAAAGTGGTTTTAAATACATATACCCACTGAAGTGACTGACCTCAGATGATACAGAGCTGAAACAAATCCTCCAACATAAGTTGTACCTGTATATCTGCAGTCTACTCTTCTCTGCATCCCTTCAAAGTGCTGAATTTATAAAGCTTGTCTGAGAGTTCAGAAAAAAGGGGGCGGAGAGTTGAAATTACACATTCCAGAGCTCAGTGAGGAGGGCTTTAAAAGCCGATTGGAAGGTAGCGCCCCCCCTTCGTACAGCACAAAAGAAATAGAGCTGAGGCTGTCAATCTGTTGGAAGCACCTCCCGTCAACACTTTTCTCTTGGTGTCAGAAAAACTTGTCAGACATGATTCATGTAGACAGCAGAAAAACGTAGCAGCAGACAGAAATGAAACTTAGTGCTACTAATTGAGACAAGTACACACTATAGAGGGATATGTTTTGTTCATATCTGAGGTTTGTAACTACTTTAACATATATTTGAATTTGTTTTTTAACTGGCATAAAATGTATAAATGAACAGTGCCCAAAGCAAGTAATTTCTCCTCATTTTGCACATGGAAGACTGAAAGGAAAACTGAATTGTTAAGGATAACAACTCTTGCCTCAGAACCTTGAACAAATGTCCAATGTATCTAGCAGTAGACAACACTGAAATAGGCACACATAGGGAAACATGGTGTAAGTAAATACGTCTTCCCCATTTCAGACTTTACAATGATGGCAAGTTGTCTCTACATAAAGTTAGACAAGGATGTATGATGCAGATGCTTGGATGGGCAAAAACACACTTACGCCTCCTGCAGATTCTCCTCAGTGATATATTCAACTTCGTCGACAGATATTTCACCTGCAATGAATGTTAAAAAAAGGAAACGGGGAGTTTATAGGTCATTTTTAAATTAAACTGACAAATGGCAATAACTACAGAAAGAAATGGCAAAAACCTTCAGCAATTGGTTATACTTAAGCAGAAGATACAGAGATGTTTGATTCCCATTTCCTGGGACATGTAGTTCCGGGCACCGTGTAGGTAGTGTTTCTCTTCCTTTAGCCCTGCTGCGGGCAAGCAGCGGGCTCACCTGTCAGGTGAAGCAATCAGCGGCAGCCGAAACCTCCACAACCTGAACCCTGCCCCCCTCCACTCTGCAACTGCCTATAACAACTCAATGTCAACCGCCCTTGACTCATCAAGACCCTCTCCTCCACCTTTAACTCTCTGCTCTCTCCGCCCCCACCTCCACCCAGCACCTCACTCACCACTCTTGAGATTGCCAATCACTTCAAAAACAAGATTGACAAAATTCGCAGGGACATCGCCGCTGCTCAAACTCCCTCCAAACCCGTCCCCTCTCACACAGCTACCCCCTCATCACCCCTCTCCCTCGCCACTGCTCTGACCTCCACCCCACCTAACATTCCTCACACTGAAGCTCCCTCAACACTCCACACCTTCGACCTTACTACCATCGAGGAGGTCACCAAGGTCTTCTCTGATGCCCGCCTCACCACCTGCCCCCTCAACCCTATCCCCTCACAACTCCTACGACCTGCCTGCCTCCCCCTCCATCCTACGCTCCCTCACCCACAGCTTTAATCTCTCCCTCTCTTCCGGCGCATTCCCCTCCCCTCTGAAGCACGCACACATCACTCCCTTACTTAAAAAGCCCTCCCTGAACCCCAATGACCCGAACAACCTCAGACCCATCTCCCTGCTCCCATTCACATCCAAACTCGAGCGCTTAGTCTACAATCGCCTAAGCTCTCACCTCAATGACAACAACCTCCTCGATCCCCTACAGTCTGGCTTCCGTCCCTTACACTCCACCGAAACTGCCTTACTCAAACTATACAACGACCTGCTAACCGCCAAAGCTAATGGCCACTATTCAGTGCTCCTACTCCTTGACTTCTCCGCGGCCTTCGACACAGTCGACCACCCCTTCTTCCTCAAAAAACTACACTCCCTCGGCCTCAGAGATTCCGCTCTCTCCTGGCTCTCGTCCTACCCATCACAACGCTCCTTCAGCGTTTCCTATAACGCTACCACCTCCCCCTCACTCCCCCTCTGTTGGGATCCCTCAAGGCTCCGTCCTCAGGCCCCTTCTCTTCTCCATCTACACCTCCTCAATTGGCCAGCTCATGCACTCTCACAGCTTCAACTACCACCTCTATGCTGACGACACACAAATCTCTCAACTCCTCGCCTCACCCCCTCAGTCTCCGCCCGAATCACAAACCTACTAAATGACATGTCAGACTGGATGTCACTCCACTTCCTTAAACTGAACCTCTCCAAAACCGAGCTCCTAGTCTTCCCCCCAGCCCGCACACCACCCCCCATTGACTTCTCCATCACGTCCAACAATGCCACTATCAGGCCCGCCCCGCAGGCCAGAGTACTTGGTGTCATTCTGGACTCCAACCTATCCTTCCAGCCCAAAGTCCAATCACTAACAAACTCATGCAGACTCCACCTCTGCAACATCGCCAAAATCCGCACGTTCCTAACCCCAGAAACCACTAAACAGCTCATCCACTCCCTCATCATATCACGACTGGACTACTGCAACTCCCTCCTCACTGGCCTGCCTCGCCACAGGCTATCCCCGCTTCAGTCGATCCTGAATACGGCTGCCAGACTCATTCATCTTACCAACCGCTCCGTTTCTGCCACCCCCCTCTGCCAATCCCTCCACTGGCTTCCGATTGCACAACGGATCAAATTCAAAATCCTAACACTGAGGTACAAAGCTGTCCATCATACTGCCCCAAATTACATCACCGACCTAATATCCAAGTACCACCCAACACGCACACTCCGCTCCTCACAAGGCCTCCTCTCTAGTTCCCTGGTCTCCTCCTCCCATGCACGCCTCCAGGATTTCTCCAGGGCGTCACCCATCCTCTCGAACTCCCTACCCCAATCCATCAGACTATCACCTACTCTCCTTTAGGCACACCCTGAAAACCCACCTCTTCAGGGAAGCCTTCCCCACCCCCTGCTAATTGCCCACCTCCTCCACAGCTATCTCCTCCTGTACCACTATCCCCTCCCTCCTAGATTGTAAGCTCGAAAGAGCAGGGCCCTCGATCCCCTGGTGTATCGTATTGTATTGTTATTGTACTATGAATCACTCTTCAGTGCTCCTACTCAAACCACCACTGTGACACTTCTAAATTGCAGTAAGGAATGCATACCCTTACCAATATTCCAAAAACAGACGCTTTCAATATCATACAATAACTGGTGGAAGACGGCCTTCCTGTAGATCTCAACCAGGTTTACTTCATCTTCATGGCACTATCTGGGTCCATTAGCCATGATATTCCATATATTCCCATATACCATGCTCCATATAAATGTAAACATATGAGGGACAGAATAGTGTGATACCGCCAAGATATAATAGTATAAATGAACTTTAATCAGAATGCTCACACTTTATAAACTTCAAAACCACTTATAATACCATGCAGTAGCCTTGCTGCCATCCAGGAAACTCCCAGGGATAGATGATCTTTCCCGTTTCCAAAATGGCCGCCGGTCAACTTCCGGTTCCCGTGTGCGTCATGACATCACTTCCCTTGACACGTTTCGTCATTGACTTAATCATAAGGGATAAGGACGTCAAGCAGTTCTATTTATAGCCCTCCTCCAAACAGCTCCGTAATACGTGCCGCCATATTGGAGAGGGGAATAATATCCTCACTTTCCGTTCATATTAAGAGGGATACCGCAACAGAGGATTCTCGTAACAGTACCGCATATGGTACTACATAACTACTAATGGTACATAGATAACATATACATTTTTAAAAAAGAATATAAGTAACAAATAGATAAAACCTTATATATATATATATATATATATATATATATATATATATATATATATATATATATACACACACACACACACACACACACACACACATATATCATCAGTTATTATATCAGAAATAGATAACATATATATAAAATCTCATATATACATACATATATCAGCAGTTATTATATCAAAAATTAATCAATGAGACTATACACAATACCTACCTAAAAGTAATACTATAATATGGCTGTCTTGCATATATTTTTTTAAAAAGGACAGTATTTAAGGAGGAGCTCTACCCATCTATATAAAGTTATGGCCAATAAATTACGAAAAAATATAATATAATACAAAGAAATAAAATATAAATTTTTAAAATAAGTTATAGGTATAGTATCATACTACATTACCCCAATATTCTATTTCACACAATTTAAAATAGAATATATAATATTACTCTTATTTAATACATAATTATATTTAATATATTATTTTCAAATAGATTATTTAAAATATTAAATTATATTTTATAATTAATATGAATCCCCATATACTCCAAGATGTGATCCTACCTATAACTTTAACCCCCATTAAAAATTGGAAATAAAACAGTTCAAATCTAGATCTACATTTAAATCCCTTGGTCTTAGGGTCTGTAGCTAATATATCCAAAAAGTTTAATTTTTCGAAATAGCCTTAATTTTGTCACCCCCCCCCCTCCAATGTGTATCAACCCTATCTATTCCACTAAATTTTAGACCACTCGGGTCACAATTGTGACAGTCCCTAAAATGTCTCGAAAGACAATGGTCTTTTTTAATGTTGGTAACATGTTCACTCAATCTTTTGTATAGTGGTCTCTTAGTCCTGCCTACTTACTGAAGATGACATGGGCATTCTAACAAATAGGTGACAAAGGGGGTGGTGCAGGTAATAAGATTCTTAATATTAAAATTAGTACCCGTACTGCATGAAGTAAAACCCGAAACCACCCTTGTTTTGGTATTGGTAACTTTGCACATAATACATTTTTTACAAGGATAAAAACCAATAAAATCAAACATATGTTTTTTCTTTTGTTTGGGAGGAGATATAATATTTTTAACTAAGACATCCCTAGGTTTTTTTGTTTTCCTATAAATAAATGTAGGTTTTACCGGAATATTAGGTCCTACAACGTAATCTTTTCTAAACAAAGGCTAATATTTATAAAAAATAGATTCAATTTCCTTGTATTGGTTACTGTACCCTGAAAAAAATGCATATTCCACCTTATTATTTTTCTTTCTAGGTACAGGTTTACATTTCTTATTTCCTATATAATTTTTGCTTACTTCAAATCTTATCTTTTCCAGCACCTCTGGGTTATACCCTTTTGCCATAAATCTATTCTTAATAATTTCTGTCTGTTCAATATATTCTTTCAAGCGTGTACAATTTCTCAGAATTCTCAAAAATTGCCCTTTTGGAATCCCATTAATCCAGGTAGGATAGTGACAACTATGGGTAGGTATGTAACCATTCCTGTTTCTTTAAAATAGGTTTTTGTTAAAATGACATCTTCTATAAAAATATTTAAATCCAGGAAATTCACAGAGCAATTATCCATATTAACCGTAAAACCCAAATCGTGTTCATTATTTTCTATTACCGTAATAAAAGCCTTTAACGAATCCATAGGACCATCCCAGATAAGCAGGATGTCATCAATATATCTTTTCCATAAAACTAGCCCCTCCCATTTCTTATTAAAAATTACATTCTCCTCCCATTTACTTAAAGAAATATTGGCTAGGCTGGGCGCAAATTGTGCGCCCATTGTCACTCCCTTCTTTTGCTCATAAAAACTACCTCCATATCAAAAATAATTCTTATTCATGCAGAATTCTAGTAATTTAATAATGAATTTTCCTTGTTTTGTATGCAAATCTGTAAATTTTTTTAAACCCCATTTAACCGCTTTGATTCCATCTTCATGTTTTATATTAGTATACAGGGAGTTTACGTCAATGGTTACCAATATAGTATCACTAGAGACTTTTCTAAATTCAACCAAGTCAATAACATCTTGGGCATCTCTGAGATAAGATGGCATTTGTTTAATTATAGGCTGAAGGAAAAAAATCAATGTACTCTCCAGTCCTAGAGTGTATACCTCCAAAACCATTAATAAATCGGTATACCTGGGGGATTGGTTAGACTTTTGTGTATCTTAGGTAGGTAATATATAATAGGCATAATGGGACTAAATATATCGCCTCTTTCTCATTTACAATTCCATCTTTCTTTGCTTTATTAATCAATTCTTGGAGTGTTTTTTTTATATTTATTTAGGGGATTACTTTTAATTTCGATATAAGTATCTGTATCTTTTAAAATATTTCCCATAACTTCCTCATATGCCGATCTAACACAACTACCCCCCCTCCCTTGTCTGCCGGCCTAATCACAACATTATTCCGCTCCTTCAACGAATCCAACCCTTCCTGGAAGTTTGCTTCCTCCTTATATCTCTTAGCTTCAATATTCCTAATTTCTTCTGTTACCATATGTTTGAAAACTTCTACAAATTGATTCCTGTTATTAACCGGATTAAATACAGAATTGTTCCTTAATCCACGGTGTGTGTACAAGTTAAAATTAGAAGGACCTAGTTTGTTCTCCAAAGAATTAGGTCCAGGTAAGGACGAAAAATATTTTTTAATGTTTAATTTCTTTATAGATTTGTTCACATTGATGTACACCCCAAACCTACTAATATTCGATTTCGGGGCAAATTTAAGTCCCTTATCAAGGACATATACCTCATTCTGTGTCAAGGGAATAGAGCTGAGATTATATATCCCTTTCCCTAAACATCTTTCCTTTTTCTTTTGTTGTCCATTTTTGGTTCCATACCTTGTGTTTCTGAATTTTCTATCACATACTCTATTTGGTCTTCCCCCCTTACTTGGGGAAATCCCTCCATCTCCCCTCTGTGAAAAGTTTGGTGGGGATAAGGTGGGTCCCTTGGTGTTCCTCTTCCCCATCCTTGCTGATAAGGGGTTCTTGGTGGGGGTCCCGGTGGTCTCCCTCTAATTCCGTTGAAAAAAATTCCTATATCCTCTTGGATTTCCATTGAATCCGCGGGGATTTCTCCATCCCTCCAGAGGTTGGAATCTATTATGGACTGGGACATTATAGTTGGTCCTATAAAGGTTCCCATAATTTCCTTCATTAGACTTCCACGGAGATTTGGGTTGAACCAATTGTGTATATTTAACGTTATCTCTCTTTATCTTCCATTTTGTCAATGGGAACCGTACTTTTTGTTTGCATCTTTCCTTTAATAGGTGAATTTTCTGGCGTAGTATTAGTAGAATGGCAGTTATTAGCAATAACACTCTGCCATTTATAAATGTTGTTGCTCTGATAATCTCCCATATCTCTCATATATTTCCTATGTTTTTTCTTTTTAATCTCAGTATCTTTTTTATTTAATTGGTCATGCAATTTCTTGAATGTTTGGATTTACAGTTTTTCACTTTGTTCACTTTTTACACCGATTACCAGTTTGATTGGTTATTCATTTGAGTGATGTCACTATATTTTATGTTATTTAAAAGATAATACACTATGTGATATTTCTTTTTTTTGAGGGAATATTATCATGGAAAACATTGGAAGGATTATATACTTTTTGGACATTTATTTGTCACCGCTATCACATAAGAAGAATTTGATTTATTTTGTGGACTTTTAGGGTCTGGACTTCACTTATAAAGTCATTGCTGGGGGTTCAAATTTTATATAGCATTTTCTGTTTATTAATAATTATACATCTTCAGAGGTGAAGGTGTTGATAGTGCTGCGGGGAGTTGAATTTATATAATTTTATTATTCATTAATTTATCTAGGAAGTGGTTTTATTTTATATAATTGTTATTGTACTGTCGCATGTTCTGTCTCCCTTTGTAATGTACAGCACTGAGCGAACTGTTGGCACTTTATAAATACTGTATAATAATGTTTGAGGGTTTTGTGTAATCTTCAGGCCTAAAATGATTTTTTATAACGTGAAAAAAAAACACAAAAACAGCTCTGGCAGCGAAAGGGATAAAGTATAAGCCCTGACCCACCCTTTCCTGATGAGCAGCCAATCGGTGTTCATACACATTTAAGTCGCCATAAAGCCTCTTTTGTTTTTAAAAGCCCCCCCCCCCCCGACATTCCTAAAATCACTTCTAATTTAAATACGGTTTTGGTTAAAAAAACATGTTTTTTGTTTTTTATCAGGACAAGTAGATTGTCATGAGCGACAAGTAGATTTGGGTGATTTAGTCCCTGAACAAGTAGTTTTTTTAAAAAAATCTCCACACCCGTGGTATATCTTCAGTAAAAAACAAAACTAAATAATACTGCGAATCTAGAGATATAGGCTGGTCATATCTATGCAAATATAAAACATTGCCTGTGAAAAGTCAAGCTTAGCCCTCATCTCTTGAACCTTCAAACTGGTTCCTAAATAAGATAGGAGGCTTAATATGATCAGATAAACTCAACTTTTACAGCAAAAGCTTTGCATATACAGCTTCAGTTACCAAGTCTACCGATTGTGTTGAGATTTTTTTTTTTTTTATAGCACCCAACCTCCACCTATGTATTGTTTCAGCATATGTTTGCGACAGCTCAACCTTAAAGTTGAAATCTACTATTTTTTCTTTTATTTTTTTTAGTTTTAAAGAATGTTAAACTAAACATGTTTGAGTCATATGGGAAACATCAACAAATAAATATATTATGCAGTATGGAGTTAGCAAGTCTCCTGAATTAGTATCTCATCTCTCTCAGCATGGAAAAGCCACTCCTCATAGATATGCTCGGTAGCTCGACGTTAAAGCCCACCCACCACCTATATGCAAACGGCCAGTGGAACAGGTACAAGCCAAATTATACTCACTTGCCCTCCAGCAACACAATATCTGCAAGCTCCCAAGCCAGTGCCAACATCTTCACCTGGTCATAATCCGGTTCAGGATGTTGGGACATTTTCAGTGGCTGGTATGGGATGATGTGACTCCTGAGCATGCAGATTGACCTCCCCCAAGTGAGCCAAATACTCTTTCAATTGTGCCTTACATGCTCCCCCTAGAATGCACTGCAAGGGTTTGAGCAGCAGAGGAAGTGCTATAAATCCATAAAACGATGGGGAGGGCTAGGTGCGGCCAGCTGCCGATTCACAAACCACATGCTTGTGAATCATTAGTGACAACGCTGGTAGTTAATGCCCCTCACAATGGGCTTAATCCACAAATCTTTACACAAGGATAAAAATCTTTATTTAATGATTTTAAATGATTTTATTTAATGCCACGAGCAATTTTTAAATCTTACTGGTTGCAAAGAACAATCACCTTTTTAATGGGAATCCCTATGTGGTCTGTCAGCTTTATGAATTGAGCCTACTTGCAGCCAGTTCTACTGCAGTGCAAGCACTGCATACTTGAGGGTGAAAACTCTGCTCTGAATGCAAGAGCAGTGCAGCAGTGTTGTCAGAACACTGCAGGGGCCAATCTATCAAAAAAAAAAAAAAGAAAAAAAGGGAGCTTACTACTGCTTTAAACAGGGTTATCAGAAAGTGTTTTTAGACTACAGAGCACCTACTCAACTGTGGTATGAAGAGTGGGGGAGATGTTTTGTAATCCTAAAACTTTCTGTTCTAGGGCGACAATGCTGCACTTCCTGTTTAAGATGACAACACTCACATACTGTATTTATGGAAGTGTGCTACAGGCCGGATCACAGATGAAAATAAAAGGGAGAAATCAAAGAAAAACTAATGCAGCCACCACATCTAAGTACCAGTAAACTGCAGTATGTTAAATTTCTGTTCTTGGGTTTAGATACACTACTTTTTCTATCACCAAGATATGACTCACATTAAAAATGACATGGTAGGGCTGCAAACTAAAGAAAAATCAACCCTGTGTATGTGTGAAAGAATCACAAACGGTGTTCTACTACGGAGTAGATATAGAAATAGGGACTAAAATAATAAAAGTTAAGATATACCTGCACTCAGTCTGTTCTGGAGATCAAACTTATGCTGCTTCAGTTGTTCCCGAAGCCTGTGAAAGCACAAAATTAAGTGGAATAGAAAACAGAAAAAGGAAATAAACATACAAAAACAAAATGTGCATAGAGCGAATTTGCGGGAAAATAGAAAACACGTGTTATGAACACTTCAGCCTTAACCCCATAGCATCTCTGATCTGTAGGTTATTGTTCCCCCTACTGAGGGATGTTAAACTATGGTCTCCCTTTGACAGCTAGCAGCCGACACTGAACAGCTCCTATCAGGCCTATCACTGACAGCCTCAGACCCCACTAATTATCAGAAACTAATCAGTGGTTCCTGATCTTGTGATCACTATATCAGCTACAGTCATGGCCACAAATACTGGCACCCCTGCATTTCTGTCAGACAAGGCACCACTTCGCCCAGAAAATTCTTGTAATTACAAATGTTTAGGCATTCTCATGTTTATTTCTTTTGTTTGTACTGATATGACACACAAAAAAGTGAAGAAACAAAAAGCCAAATCTGACACATTCCACGCAAAAACCCCAAAAATGGACTGGACAAAATGACTGGCACCCTCAATTTATTATTTGTTAGCACACACCTTGGAAATAACTGAAATCAATCGCTTCCTGTAACCAGCAATGAGTTTCTTACACCGCTCTACTGGAATTTTGGACCACTCTTCTTTCACCAACTGCTCCGTGTGTCTCAGTGCTTTTGGTCATTGTCCTGGTAAGTTTTGGTAATCTCCAATCTGGCTTTTTTATGTTTGTGTCAGCAGTGGGGTCCTCCTGGGTCTCCTACCATAGCGTCCCTTTTCATTCAGATGGCGACGTATAATGTGAGCTAACACAGTTGTACCCTGTGCCTGAAGGTCAGCTTGAATTTGTTTGGAAGTTGATCGAGGTTCTTTATCCACCAAACAATCCTTCGTTGCAATCTTTGATCAATGTTTCTTTTTTGTCCACGTTCAGGGAGATTAGCTACAGTGCCATGGGCTGTAAACTTCTTGACAATGTTGCGCACAGTGGACACAGGAACATTAAGAACTCTGGAGCTGGAGTTGTAACCTTGAGACGGTCCATGCTTTTCCACAATTTTTGTTCTCAAATCCTCAGACAATTCTTTGCTGCTCTCTCTTCTGCATGCAGTACACAGAGACACACAACAGAAAGGTTGAGTCAATTTTTCACCATTTTAACTGGTTGCCGGTGTGATTTCTATTTTGTCAGCACCAATTAATACAGGTGAGTTGAATTACAAATTACAGGAGCATCACAAACTTGGAATGCAATTATTTCTTACAAGGCGCCAACAATTTTGTCCAGTCCATTTTGGGGGTTTTGTGTGGAATTTGGCTTTTTGTTTCTCCACATTTTTGTGTCATACCAATATAAACAAAATAAATAAACATGAGAATGCCTAAACATTTGTAATTTCAACAATTTTCTGGGTGAAGTGGCACATTATATGACAGAAATGCAGGGGTGCCAATATTTTTGGCCATGACTGTAGGACACCGTACACACACACCACCGCAGCCTAAAGATGGCGGGGTGCCTCTGTTTAATACTGTAACTGTCACATACAATTACAGCAATAAAGTATATCCAAAGCTAAAACCTCTTTTTCCCCATTTTGGACAGAGTAGGGGAGGATTAAAACCATTATCAGTGAATTTTCCCACCTGTGTATCATTAAGGAGATTCCCCTTCACTCCTTGTCTTGTAGAATCAACAGGTAAAAGATAAGGCATATGCCATCTAAGGGCCTGTTCACAATAGAATGCAGTGCAGGAGAACCGCGGGCCCATGCGGCTTCCCGCACCAAATTTCAATCACAATGCTCCTGCGATCTGCTGTGGGGGTCAGTTCAAAGTTGCCAACACCTCAAATGCAGGTTGCAAATGCACTGCGTTTGCCCACACCAGATCACATGGTACAAAACTATAATGCAATGTGGTTGCCATGTGTTTCAAAAAGTAGTGCATGCACTACTTTTAGTGCAGTTCAATTCCAGCACATTCAAAATGAATAGGGCTGAAATCGCATTGCACAGACATGCATGTGAATCGCACATAAACCACACAACGTTCCTGTGCGATTCACATGCAGCTCCTAATGTGAACGGACCCTTAAGACAGTTGTCATTGGAACAAGTACTCCTGTTCTAGCGCTGACACTGTACTAATGGCACTGGGCAGGAAGGGGTTAAAATGAGGGGCGACCAAAGGGTTAACTGTGTGTAGAGTGTTTTACTAGGGGGCGGGGGTGTGTGCTTCACTGTATTTACACTGCTTTGGGTGGCTGTCCACTGCAGTGTGCCCGAGCTGACAGAGAGGAGGACTGTTAGTAAACTATACAGGGATCGGTGAATGAATAAAGTCCAAGTCCGGACTGCCATCACAGGCGAGTAATTGTCAATGGACTATGAGTGGGGTAATCAGCACAATTGTAGTCCTTTGCCATTTCCTCCAGTTTTCTAACTGAAAGCCAATAATAGGAGCAGACAGAAAGCTGGAGGAAGAGTGTCCAGGAGGCTGACATAGCACCACCGTCCACTGATCACAGGTCACAGACTTTGCAGGCTCCTGTGGGGAACAAAGATAATTCAGGCACTATTCCTGCAAAAATATGTGCATAGATTAGATTTTCCTGGAGGGACGGTTCACAACACAAAAACACACGCAGATGCATTTCTGCATGTGCATTTTTTTATGTAATCCGATGCATTTTTCCCCTTTTGTACCAAAGTGATTTGGGTTTTGGCTGTTAGGAGCCTAACAACCAATGACTCGTCCCCGCTCTCAGCGCCTGCCGGCTTTCCACCCATGAGGAGTCTTACCTGCAGATTACCTGCTGACAGTGAAATGTAAACATTGGGCCTGGTATTATTATTATTATTATTACTACGAGTTTATATAGCGCCAAAGGGTTTGCTCAGCGCTGTACAATAGGGGGGACAATACATGGTATGGATTTTAGTCCACAACAGGCCCTTTGGTCTGCTATGATTTTGAGGCGAACCCCGTGCCCCCCCAAATAAAATGGTGTGGACTCCCCAAAATTCATACCAGACCCTTATCCAAGCATGCAGGCCAGTAAAGGAGGAGGGGGGGTGGACAAGTGAATGCCCTGAACCATACCAGGTCACATGCACATGAGGGGGGGCAGCTCAGCAGAATATCTCCCCCATGTGAATGAGTATGGGGTGCATTTTTGGTGTGGGGACATTTTTATTCTATGAAGGCCTTGTCAAAACTGTGACATCAGGGACCGCAGCAGTACTTGTGGATGGCCCTCATTGGCCCTAGGGAAGGGGGGGGGGGCAGAGTTGGCCCACATTGGCCTTTGCAGACTGCAGCACCCCTCACGGATTACAAGGGCCTTCACATAGAGCTCGGAACCCTTCATGGCCCTTGTATACAACAAGCAGCCCTCACGGACGGCCCTCTGTTGATCATCACAGCCCGCATGGGCGGCAGCAGCACTTGTGGAAGACCCTCAGAGCTCCTCACAGTCCTCGGGGGCAAGAACTGGTCTTTACGTAACAGAACTCAGAAGCCCCCCTAAGGATCAGAATGGTCCTCACATACCACAGCGCTCCTCATGGGCCAGAAGGGCCCTCCTGGGCTGCACCAGCTGTCACCAACGGCCCTCTGCAGCACCCGTCACGGATTAGAACGGCATTTACGTACCAGAGTGCAGCACCCCTCGTGGGCCGCAGCAGCCCTCACGGACCAGAATACAGTGGCCCTCCGGGGCCAGACCAGTCCTGCATGGACCGCAACGGTTCTCACGGACTAGAACGGCCCTCACAGGCTGCAGCGGCCCTTGTGGTTTACAATCCAGCCGCATGAAGGTAGGTCGGTACCTCTGTATGGCCTGGGGGAGCCGGGGCATTGATAACGGGTGTAATAACACCGCCCTCCCCCACCCGGCGGGACCCGGACAGCTGTCCCCGGTATGTAGTCACCTCCGCATAATGTCCGCCTCCATCCTAAGAGAGGCCGTCTGATCGCCGCTACCGGACACCGCCACCCTGTACAGCCCGGCGCTCCGCTCCCGGAGTTTGTTCAGCACCGACCCCTCTCCCGGAGCCTCTCTCCGCCATCACACTGAATCACCCGCCCGGCCGCAGCCCAGCCAATCCACACCTTCCCCGCCCGCATGGGGGTGTGACCTAAAAATCCTCCCTTCACTGCCGCGATCATGTGACAAATACAGAGTCCTGTGATCCAATCATTTTTGATTATTGACAGGAAAACTTTATTGGAGCGTCCAGACACGGACATGACAGGAAGAGGGGTAGACGGCGATGAGGAGAGCAGTTAGTGTAACCGAACGATTGAGACACTGCGTTGTGTGGGGGGAGGAGGGGCCGCCACGGGCTGCACCCGACCCCTCTATGGGGTGTCCATATACAGCCAAGTGGAGGGTTATAAGGATCCGAACGGTGAGTGAGGAGGATAGAAGAATCATGGCGATGGGATCTGAGGTGACGATTGATCAGGGGCGGACTGAAAACTTGAAAACTCATGGGGCCCCCGGGCAATAGGGGATCATGGTGCCCCTGTGTCCTCGCCCACACCCGAAAAAGCCAATGAAAGGTACCAGGGGCATCTCATGGGGCCCTCTACTGACCCTGGGCCCTCGGGCAGTGCCCGAATGGTCAGTCTGCCCCTGCGACTGACAGAAGTCTGGGGGAGTTGCCGCTAGGTTCCCGCCTCAGACCCTCATCATAAACTCACCTGGACCCTCAGCAGTCACCCCCCCCCCCTTTCCTGGACAATTGTCACTCATCCCCAGCACCCCCCCCAGGACCCTTGTCACTGATCCCTTGTTACCCGCCCTTCAGACCATCATCACTGATCCCCCCCCCCCCCCCGGGCGCTCGTCACTCATCCCCCCCCCGGGCGCTCGTCACTCATCCCCCCCCCCCGACCATCGTCACTCACCCCCCCCCCCCCCGACCATCGTCACTCATCCATCACCCCCCGACCATCGTCACTCATCCATCACCCCCCGACCATCGTCACTCATCCATCACCCCCCCGACCATCGTCACTCATCCATCACCCCCCCCCGACCATCGTCACTCATCCATCACCCCCCCCCGACCATCGTCACTCATCCATCACCCCCCCCCGACCATCGTCACTCATCCATCACCCCCCCCGACCATCGTCACTCATCCATTCCCCCCCGACCATCGTCACTCATCCATCCCCCCCCCGACCATCGTCACTCATCCATCCCCCCCCCGACCATCGTCACTCATCCATCCCCCCCCCCGACCATCGTCACTCATCCACCCCCCCCCCCGACCATCGTCACTCATCCATCCCCCCCCCCCGACCATCGTCACTCATCCATCCCCCCCCCCGACCATCGTCACTCATCCATCCCCCCCCCCGACCATCGTCACTCATCCATCCCCCCCCCCGACCATCGTCACTCATCCATCCCCCCCCCCCAACCATCGTCACTCATCCATCCCCCCCCCCAACCATCGTCACTCATCCATCCCCCCCCCCAACCATCATCACTCATCCATCCCCCCCCCCAACCATCATCACTCATCAATTTCCCCCCCCCCCCGACCATCGTCACTCATCTCCCCCCCCCCAGACCATCGTCACTCATATCCCCCCCCCCCATCCTCGACCCTTGTCATTCATGTGTGGTAACTACCACACATGTGCAGGGGAATGTATTCATTTCAGCACTGAGGTGTGATGAGAATGTACACTGAGCTGTGAATGTGCAGCTCACTGTGCATTCTAAAGAAGAGTGGAAATCCCCCTAAAGGGAACACAGACAGCATTTAAAGTATAACATATTCTAACCCAGGGGGGGCCAACCTGTGGATTGCTACTACATCCATCGAACCTGATATTGATGCGTTAGTTTGTAAAAAAAACCAGTGTCAAATATTGCACTAGGTTTAAGTTACACTCTTTTATAATAAAAAATATTACAAAACATTAAGTTTTATTACTCAGGTTCACTATCTTTACAGGCAGTCCCCCAAGTTACAAACATCTGAGTTACGAGCTCCTACTTCCAAACGGAGGTAGAAACAAGAAGTGAGAGGAAATCTACTCCTAGTAAGAGAAATTCACTTCTGTAAAAGTTATCATGGAAAAAAGGTTTCTCCACTGAAGGTTTATCACCAATCATGGTTCCACGACAACCCAAAATTTTCAAAATCCAAATGTCAGAGACAGAAGGTGAGGTGAAATCTCTGAACAGAAGCACAGACAGCAAACCGAACATTGCAGGGGTGTTAACCCTTCCCTATGCTATCCAAAGACTTAAAAAGATTTTTTTGGCTTTTTTTACACTTAAAAAATGTACGTGTTACAACTTACATACAGATTCAGCTTAAGAACAATGGGTGGATTTGATTTAAATCTCTAGTGAAAGAGGTTCGCTTTCAATCATTTTTAAAGAGCAACTGTCATCTCTGTTCCGCAGCGGCTCCTCCTCTGACCCGCTGTTGACTCACTGACAGTCCCATTCACGTTAATGGGATGGCTGGTGATGCGGCAGTGACACAACAAGGTGAGGGAACGTGGTGGATGCCCGCTAGCAGGCACTGCCATGATGGATCTAAAATGACAGGTGCTCTTTAAATGTAAGGAATCCAACTCATTTTTGCTTGTAGTTAGAATCTTTAATATTTGCAAACCAAATGAAGGTTTCCTTTTTAGAATCACAGGCTGTCAGGTTAGTAAAACAGCGATATCAGAACAGGTTAATAGGTTAATCACACACAGTTGGAGGACTACTCAAATTCTTTTATGTCATGTTTTTTCTTATGGTTACTGTGAAATTATGTGAATGCATCAGTGCAGTGCATTCATTGAATGAGTTTTACCAAAAAATGTAAATATTGCAGAATATACAGCCTCATGCTACATAGCTAAGCTCCATTTCATGCTGAATAAACTGAATTATTAAAACAAATGTGATAAAATAAAAAATGTAAATGAAAGAAAAACAGATTTTTATTTATTTTTTTTAAATCATCGATTTTTAATCCACCCTGAGAGCAAACCTCCCGGCCCTATCGTGGTCAAACTTGGGGACTGCCTGTATCAGTAATTGTTATCACTTGTGATCTGCCCAACTTTTTCTGCTCATCAGTTATCCTTACTTTTAGTATATTTTATGTGTGGCCCAAGACAATTCCTCTTCTTCTAATGTAACCCAGGAAAGTTAAAAAGTTATACACCCCTTTTTCTAACCCCCTTTTCCATTTTATCCATAATTTAAAAATCGTTTTGGTCCATGGTGTACCCCTACAGTGGGGAGGTGGTGAAGGAAGTTAGGTCAGTGAATATACCTTGCTGGGGGAGGCTGTATGATGAAGGGCCTGTTTTTGGGGTTAAGCATACTGTTAAGTGATTAGGGGGGTAATGTTAGGTTTTTAAGGTTACTATCATGTTACACATGCTTTGTTGTGTGTTTGCCTCTAAAGGATAAATTCACATTTTTAAAGCAAAGAAAACATATATGCACATTTGTTTGCAGGTAAAAAAAATGTGTTTATTTTTTACACGGCAGCCTGTAAAACATTACACCTGCCAACAGCAGATTGTGGATACAATGCCAGGGTCCTGCAGACCAGGATCCAGGGTCAGCCGACAGTTCCTGATGAGCAGGAAGAATTAAAGAACTAACCAGAACTCTCGTGCGAGCAGGTACTGTACTGTAACATGTTTTTCCTGTATTTAGGATGTAACATGTTACAAAGGTGAACTTATCCTAAATAAGTTTGTCCCTTCCTCCCAACGTAGCTAGGAGATTGCTTTGTATTCGCTAGTCTCACCCACTTTTCAGTGTTTCTTTAGTTTGTATTCTGAGATGTAATTGCTGGAGCTAAATCTTTTATGATCTTTTGACCTACAGTATCTGATGTTCATCTGTGAAGATCTACACAAGTTTTCGGTCTAAGCTTCTACGACTTGCAAGATGCCAATTGGATCGAGTCACTCTCTTCTATTTCTACTGAGACTGTATGTTACAGCTATCTTGCCACAACTGGATAAATTGTAGAGATCACACTTGCAGTGCTTAGATTTGAGAGATTATATTCACTAGCTGGTCACAGCGCCACTAGACCATTTGTGTTTATTTACAGTTCTTTTATTCAAGGTGGCAGCAGTGTTCAATATCTGTTTATTATCGCTTAAGTGAGCGAATTTATTCATATGTTATATTTGGGCATGCATTCAGCTCAAGTGTTTTATTATTGGTTGTGTCATTGTACAGAATGCTGGGCGGGAACCGGTTAAAGTGAGGCACCACACTTAAGTTTTGCAGTAGAGTTACCTTTTAGAATCATAGCAGATATTAATCCTGGATGAGGATTGGTATATTAAAAAGGAAACCCATTCGGCTTTTAATTTTTGACGTAATGTTCCCTTTAATAATTATAGCTGACCGTTCTCCTAGATGTGTGTCTGTTATGAATATTAATGGTGAAAAACCACACTTTAGTTTTGCAATGGGGTTACCCTTTATAATCAAAGTAGACACTAAAGTGATACTAAATTATTGTGTTTTTTTTCTTTTTTTATTAAAAATTACAAATATGTTATACTTACCTGCTCTGTGCAGTGATTTTGCACAGAGCAGCCTGCGTCCCTCCTTTTCTCGGGTCCCCTGCCGTTGCGCCTAGCCCCTCCCTCTTGTCGGGTGCCCCCATAGCAAGCTGTTTTGACCCAACATGCACGCTCCCGAGCCACGGCTCTGTGTGTTTATTCACACAGAGCTGTGGCTCAGCCCCATCCCCTCCCTCTGCTGATTGGCTCACTGCCTGTAATTGATAGTAGTGGGAGCCAATGACTACTTCTGCTGCCTCAATCAATCAGGAGTGAGAGTTCCCGGAGAACTGAGACTCTCGTGGACATCGCTGGATCAAGAGGGGACTCAGGCACCGGGCTGGGGGGCTACTACACACAAAAGGTTTTTTTCCTTCATGCATAGAATGCATGAATGTTAAAAACCTTGAGACTTTAGAACCATTTTCCTAGATGAGGGTCTAGTATGGATAGTTTAGTTTTCTCATGGAGTTATCCTATTCCTGCATGAGGGTCTGGTATGATATTAAAGGGGAACACTATACAGCTTTTAGTTTTTGCCACAGAGTTCTCTTTTGTAATCATATCACACTGTAATGCTGCATAAACGTCTAATATGAATATTAAAGGAGAACCCCACACTTTTCTGACGGAGTTACCCTTTTTTATTCATTTAATACCCTATTCCTGGTTGAGGGTCTGTTAAGATTTTAAAGGGGAAATCTGCATAGCTTTTAATTTTTGCCACAGAGTTCTGGTGTAGATATGAAAGGGGATTTTCCCTTTATAATCATAGCAGACATTATTCCTGGATGAGGGTCTGGTATGGAAATCAAAGGGGAACTACACAGTTTAGTTTTGAAGCGGAGTTCCTTTTTATATCAGACATTAATCCTGTATGAGGGTCTGTTATGATGTTAAAGGGGAACACTACAAGGTTTTAATTTTTGCAGCAGAGTTCCTTTTTAGAATTAGAGCTGTCCCTAATCCTGGATGAGTGTCTGGTATGAATATTAGGGAGAAAACCACACTTTTGTTATGTGACGTAGTTGCCCTTTGTAATCAAAGCAGATATTAATCCCAGATGAGGGCCTGGTAATGATAGTTTGTTTTGTGGTGGAGTTACCATTTATATTCATATGAGACCCTATTCCTGGATTAAGGTTTGTTATATTAACTGCTTCCCCGCCGCCCTATAGCAGAAATACTGGGCTGTGCAAAATCATGTATATATGCGTGATTTCGCATTTCTGGATATGGGGGCGTGTGCTGTACCTGCGGTGCCATTCGCGGCCGCTGCTGTCAATCAATAGGTCCCAGGCGATAATTACCCGCCTGGTGATTACCGAGCATCTCCGACAGGGAGGAAGACTGTTTTGTTTACTAACAGTCTTCCTCCCTGTCAGCTCAGGCACACTGCTCTGGATGGCTGTGCACAGCCCAGCCATCCAGAGCAGCGTGCTTACAGTAAAGCACCCACCCCCTAGTAAAACACTTCCTACACATAGTTAACCCTTTGATCACCCCTCATTTTAACCCCTCCCAGCCCAGTGCCATTAATACAGTGTCAGCGCTTTTTTTTAGCACTGATCACTGTATTGGTGTCACTGGGGATGCCAGTGACACTAAGTCAGCCCCCCAACCCCCCCCCCCCCTCCCCCAGTGTCAGAATGTCCGCCGCAGTCCTGCTATATTAAGGGTTAGGCCCAAAAAAACGTTAAATTCGGAAACTGTAATAGCTTTCCATGCGAATGGTCTGGCAATGTTTGAAATTGGGTTGGCGGCAATAAACTGTTGTGCATATAAAAGAGCAGGGTTTTTTTTTTTACATTACTAGTGCTGTGTGCAGGCAGTGTATATAAACAAATGGATACGCATCTACTGGACCTGTGCACTGCCACCAAACAGAGCCTGTACATCGGGGGGCTGTGCAACAGTCTCTGCCAACTGGCAAATGTATGCAATAAAAACTTATGTTTTTAACCTGAGGTTTGTTTTTTTTTTTGTGTGTGTGTGTGATGACTAGCTGCAGAGTGTGCTGGGGAACTGCTTTGTACATTGCCCTGCTTGTGTACACCTTTCCTTTTTCACAAGTTTTAAACTGATCAGAGGGGCATCCAGGTCACTGAAGAAAGGACAAGGACCAAGAATGTGCAACTTCAGAAAAAAGACAGCAATGCCAACTACCATATAATTTAGTCTTTACAGGGAATTTTTAAAATAAGTTCTAGCTACAATGTTAGGCTCAATTCACGCTACCTGAACATGGGATCCGACTTGTGAGACCCCAAGTCGTATGAGATGTGAAATCCCATGTTAGTCAATGAGAGCTGTCTTAATTAGAACTACTGAAGTTGCTCCGAACTTTAGAAAAGGTTCCTGTACTACTTCAAGCAACCTCTATCCAACTTGTGCCCCTAGACTTTAATGGAAGTTGACTCCAAGTCGGAAGCTCATCTATATTGATGTGATTTGGATCTGACATTACAGGAAGATTACCCAGGTAAAGTCACATTGCATGAAAGTCACGCATCAAGTTGCATCAAAGTTGTACTCAAGTCGCCAGGAAGTTGCCTGGCAAAGTTGCACTGTAAGTCGCACAACTTTCAGGTCACAGTAGTGTGAACTGAGCCTTACTGATTTCTTTAGTAAACACTGGGAGATTGATTAATTGACTAAAGGCAAACAGGCTGTTCATTCTGCATGGAAATTTGTACCTTACAAGAAAAATTTTCCAAAGCAAATTGAATGAGGTGGAACTCTACAGACTTTCATAATCAAATCATGCGCATGCCAAAAAAACATTTTTTTAAAAAAATTTTTTCTTGCATGTGATTGGATATTCTTTGCCAGTAAAATATAATGGAAAAGCGAGCGCTCTCTAATAAGCAGCTAGAGCACCAAAAGGCAACCAATATAAAACCTTCAGAGAAACATACTAAATATATAGGTGCAGCACTAAAAGCATTAATATGTCCGTAAATGTATTAAAAATTATATGCCAAACAAAGTGACAGTCTGTGCAGGTCTACGTACGAATATGCAGTAGAATCCAATGATGGTGCTCCAAAACGTGTGGTAAATTTACACATTCACCAGGTGCGTAAAGTAAATATGCATTAAATGACTCTGTAGAGGTCTCCTTTTGGAGTTGGATAAGATCCTAATCCTAGATAATCCTCCCTCTAGGAAAGGTGGTGCTATCAGGAGCTCACGGGCAGGTACAGGATCCAGCTAGCCAGAGATCCCTTTTAAGGGATGGGCGGGTTTAGAAGCCTGCTGTAAGGGACTCCCTTCTCTGGATGCTTAAGGATGGCTGGATCAGGTGGGCTCTACAATTAAATTGCTCCGCACAGATAGTGCTGTCAAGTCTGTAACCTGTCATTTAATTCCTTTATGAACGAGTGCTCCCCCTTGGATAGAAAAAGTGAACTAGAGATTGAACTCTTCATAGGATGTCATTGATTGTACATCACTAGGCAAACAAATAAATGTTTGTCAACTCCCAAAGGTTGGCTCCCTATTCACCTGATTCTTTCAGGACATTCACTAATTACTAAATTGTAACTTACTGTATATTAAACCATAAATATTTTTCCATGTGAAATACTGCAGACAAATATTTAATTTATTTAAAGTATAACTTTATTAACAATTTGTCTATAAATTAAGCCAACAGAACAATTTAAAAACAATATTAAAATGTAAAACCAGCCTATATTTTTTTTTCTTCGGGATAGCTTGGGGAAGAATTAGAACTACTAAGGGCCTCTTTTATTTAACTATTGCATTTCTATAACACACATTGCTTTCATATTGTACGTTCATTCAGAATGGCACCCCAATGCACCTCGCTGATGTACATGTGTTGCAGCTCAGCACATCTTACAGCAGTGCACTAATGTGCATTGTGGTGCACTGCCAAAAAAAAGGTGCCTGCACATTTTTTGGTGATTTCCAAAGTGTTAGACAGTCCATTCACAACTAATGGGCTGCCATAATGCAATACACATTAACACACTACAACAGTGTGAATTGGCCCTAATAGGTTTTTCTGTTCTCTGTGGCAACAAGAAGGATACCAAAAATATCAAAAATGTTTACTTTTTAGTAGAGTAATACTGGCCATACATGGAGCAAAGTTCATCTGGTTCTGGCAGGGACAGCTGTCAAAATACAATAGCCACAGGAGGAGATTCAGCCATCAGTGCTGTGTAGCCTGGATGGATTAATGCTTTTGATTTTTTTCTGTTCAGCCTGGAGGCTGATTGGAAAATAATCTATGAGTGCATTGCCAGTTTTAGGGAAGGCTAGAGCTCCCATCAATTTATTTAATATCAGTAGGAAGTAAGGAATTCAGGGATAATCCCAAATTGGAACACAGATAGCAAAAGAAAAAAAAAAAGCTGATGGGGCTCCAACCTTCCCTTACTCTACTAAAAATAAAATGTTTTTGTTTAAATGTCTGTATCCCTCTAGCCCTTTCCCATTTTATCCAAAACTAATAAAGCTGAAGATACACTTTTTTACAGTGCACATGGTACTCAGGAACTTCAGGGGCTGTCACAATGGACTTCTGATTAATCTTAGGGAAATACAATATTAAAATATACTTTTTATTCATAACACAAGCACTTACTGCATCCTTCTCCACAATGACACTATCCATAAACCTCACAAAGTCACTTTAAATTAAAAATCCAAACACAAAATTGTGCTGTAAATTTGCCACGTTAAAAGTGATCCACCTCTGTCTATGTTCTAAATCTAAAAAATAATATAAAATTATGTGCACGGTGGATGTGTTAGCTCTACATATAAAAATCTATTGCATTCATTGTCATTTCCTAAACCAGTACCCCCCCCCCCCAATAGTCACACACCCTATTAAAAGCATAATTTTACCCTTCAGAGTGTGTTATAAAAAAAGTCTCACTTAAATTTGTATCAATGTGTTCTGTTCAGGGAAGTAAGTACCAGGGGTGGACTGACAACTCATGGAGCCCCCGGGCAATAGGGGATCATGGGGCCCCTGTGTCCTTGCCCAAACTCAAAAAAGCCTATAAAAAAGGTACCAGGGGCATCTCATGGGGCTCCCTACTGACCCCGGGCCCTCAGGCAGTGCCCCAGTTTCCAAATGATCAGTCCGCCCCTGGTAAGTACACGTAGTGATTTGTCCCTTCTGCCTATGAGCATTCTTAGGCTAGCTGTGAGGTCATTCAGGTCCCTCCACAGCTGTCTGATAACACAGCTAGCAAGGAGATGGCTGTTTTGACAGATGGCACCTTTCTCCTTCTGGGAAGGAGGGTGGGGGGAGGGGTGTCAGCCTCCATGCTCCAGGCTAGCTGGAAAGTGCTTGGAGTTAGAAAAAAGAACCATTAGTCAAAGCAGCTGTCTCCTTGCTAGCTGTGTTGTTGGATGGCTGTGGAAGGAGGAGGGGTGCCTTGTTCACACATGCTCAAAATACTGTTAAATACTTAACAAATGTGCCTATAGCATTTATGTGAGTTGTTCGTTGAGTTTGACATGAGTTAAAGGTGTGTTAAAAATGCTCCCCAAACGCCCTATGTATGTTTTACATGCTTTTAGTACGTGTTAAAGTTGTATTAAAAACACACCCCAAATACCTGTTTTGTTTTTTTTTTTACTTAGGCTGTTGTGAACAAGGCCTAACTCACCGCAAACCACCACAAATGTCCTGCAGACACGTGCCAAAGTGATTATGGTGAGTTACCATAGACTTGAATGAAAAGAGTTGAAATGCTTCAACTTCTTCCAAATTCCACATGAAGCTTCATTTTTGAAGCGCAGCAATTCAAAGCAAATGCTTCATGATTTGATAATCACTGTATGCTGTCCATGGTATCGATTGCACACTGCTTTTCTAGGAGTTTGAGGAGCATTAAAAATGCACCTTAAACTCCTGCTTTAAGGGTTTGTTCATATTTGACTCAAATGCTGATTCTTAACAAACGCACATATAGTGTTAATGAGCATTCATAGGTGAGCTTGATTCACGTTTAATGAGTGTTAAAGGCATTTTAAAAACACTCCCCCAAGTGCCCTATGAGCAATTTTGGCGTGTTTGACGGACATTAAAGGCGCTTTAAAACCTCGCCACAAGCGCCTATTTTTTTGTATTTGTTTAATAAACTGTAATCTTATCAACGTGCCACAACTCCACCGCAAAAGCATGCCAGTACGTTTCCATAGACTTGAATGGAAGGAGTTGAAATGCTTCAACTCCTTCAAACTCAACATAAAGTTTCAATATGTTTTGATAATGTGAACAGCATGGTGTGCTGTCCATATTATCAATTGCATTGGAGTTTGACGAGTGTTAAAAACACACCTCAAACTCCTGCTTTCAGTGTCAGTGTGAACAGGACCTTAAACAGCACATAAAATAATAACATGGGACAAAGTACTACTGTATATGTACTTTGTTCCCTGAGGAACAAAACACATTATTAATAATACAAGTTAGACTTTTTATTTAAGCTGCAAAAGGACAGAAATTCAAAAAAGCTTACTTTTAATTTTGACTTTAAAATTGTTTAATATTCCCTAAAATCAAATGTGACAATAGGATTCATTTACTACCAACTGGATCAATGTTAAGAACTACTACAATGACAGTAATCAGGGCCATATTTAGATATAACAGTATAGAGAGGAGTACACAGGGATAGCCCTTCATACAGATACTTACGCTGAATGATTGTTATCTTGAAATGAAAGTTATTAGAGGAAACATACTGCCTGTTTTCAATGTAGTGCTCCAATTGAACTGTCCACTAGTTAGAATAGTAGGAGATAGATTCATATTAGCTGACCTTCAGAAAATCTTGTGGCCCTCCTATGCACACTCAGTTTCCTCTCTCAGTGTGATTTTGCTATAAAGTTGGAAGTGTCTGGAGGTGGTAGGTATGAGGGTTAGGTTACGTTTATGACCATGTTTACCTGGCAGGTGAGGTGTAAGAATGACTTTAAGTTTAACATTTATATGTATGGGTTATTTTTTGGCTTTGGAGTTGGGTCAGGTTAAGAGGTTAATGGCGAAAATTAAGGATTCATTTAGAGTTAGGGGTTAGGATCAGGGTAATATTAATGTACAAAGTTAGCATGGCCTTTCCAGTTGGACACAATGTTGGGTGTGGAATATTGTTAGTGACAGCACTATTTGTGTCCAAATGTACCAGCCAAAATGATCATGTCTACAGTGAATGTGCACTGAGCATGTCAGATGCACCATTCTTCCTGCCCCAGTGATGATGTCATGGTTCTCAAAAAGAATCTGCCTTTTGCATGAAAATGTTTGAAAGAACTGTGTGTTTTCTGTGGCAGCCAAATTAGTTTAATTGCCTAACCTTCACATGAAATGTGAAAAAGACCTTCACATGAAACAGCCAACACAGCTAGTTCTCATCTCAGTCACATGCATATGTGGGGCCTAAAGTGCAAAGACTCCCAGATTCTCTTCATAGCAAACCTTGGGTCGCAGGCTGGCTATATAACGCCGTTCTTCAGCAGTGGCCCTGGGGGACCTCTAGCAGGACATGTTTTCATACCGATCGGTAAAAACAGAAATCCCTTCAAAACAGGCCCCTGGGAAACCACAAGAGGTGAAAAACATTAATTCCTAGCAGGCCACCAAGGACCAACATTAAGTAACACTGATCAAGTAGATCAGTTATTAGGGTGTGCTATGTGAGCAGATTAAAAACCAAAACAAAATAAATCCAAACCCTGAGAAACAACTTGACAAAAATAATCTGCACAGTGCTTTGTCTAATTGTACTCTTTCCCAAGTCCCCCCACACACAGTGGCTGCTACAAAGTACGGCCTAATAGTAAACACTTGAGTTATGGCTTCTCGGCATCCAGCACTTCGCTGGGAACAGGCTGTTAGCTGTGCTTGGCAAAGTGTGGCAGTTCAATTCCAGTATGGAGATGGATCTCTCCATGAGCCTCCAGGGCAAAGGTGGGGTGAGCTGCTTCTGTAAACCGATGCCTGAAGGTGAACAGCAACTGTCCTTTCTGGACGTTATAGAAAGAGAGTCTTCCTTTCCTGTAGTCTAAAAGAACACCAACCCGGACTGGAGGTTCTATCAGGTGGACTTCACTCCAAACTTCATTGTGGAGGAACTTATACGAGAAGCTGAAAGGAGACACAAACATAGCTGTATGAAATGAGAATGTGGAGGGCAGAAAAACAGAAATGCCAAAAATGTTGGTGAAGCAGTTAAAATATATGTAAGCCCCAGCAATGAACATTTACTATCTGTTAGGTATATGCAATTAAAAAAACAAAAAAAAAAACAATTTGTACTGTAAAATCTTTCTCATGGACACTATTGAGGAACACATGATGTATGGCTTCACCAGTTGCTGTGGGCATACTCATGGAGGGGTCATCTGGGTTTGGGATCCATAGAGATGGACCACAGCCCTGGACTTGTAAAGCACCCTGTTGAATTGCCAAGGTGAGCGCCCAAGCAAGATCCCGTACCCAAAGCAACATTACAGACTATTTTACCATCCTGTGTTCACCCAGTGGCTGATAAGGAAATACCTTTTGATCATGCCAAAAATCTTGTCCGTTAATAACTTCTTGTCATCTCTGTGGCTTCCTGAGGAAACATACATGGCCTCCCACTGCACATTTGCAAGCACTTTGTGGTGAATGGACATGGGACATGACATGACATGGAATGGAGGGGACAAGGGACAAAGTCCCCTCCTAGGCGAGGATTGTGGAAGTGGGATCGGGTACCAATAAAAATTGGCACTTGCTCCCCCCCACCCTCAAAAAGACCCCCTGGAACTCAGTTACAGGCTGGGGGAAGGGATCGATCCAGCAGGACTTCAATTTTTTAGTGAAGTTTTGCTTTAAAAAGTATGAAGCAATTTATTAGGGCTAATTATGGTGCACTAGGGCTTAATTATAGAAACATTTTTGTTTATAGCGCCAAACATAAAAAGTGCACAGGTGATCAAATACCACCAAAAGAAAGCTCTATTTGTGTGAAATAAAGGATGTAAATTTCATTTATGTACCATATTGTATGACCGCGTAATTGTCGGTTAAACTAGTGCAGCGCTATGTCTAACTTTGAGTTCACTATATATTTTTTATAGCCGAAAGTAAAAAAATATAGTTTTTCTTCAAAATGTTCGGTCTTTTTTTGTTTAGAGTGCGAAAAATAAAAAACGCACAGGTGATCAAATACCAATGAAAAAAGCTCTATTTGTGTGAAATAAAAGACGAAATTTTGTTTGGGTGCAGCATTGCATGACCACGCAATTATCAGTTGAAATAGTGCCGCGCCGAATAGCAAAAAGAGGTCTGGTCATTAAGGGGGGTAAATCCTCAGGATGGCAAGTGGTTAAAGTTAATCTGTTGCTTTGCCATGAGGTTCACTATAAGGCCAGCCCACTGTAACATACCATCTGTTTGGGACTGTTTTACATGGCATTATTAATGGGTCCTCCCAGCATTCAGCATCTTTTTCTTTTAGGACGAAAAGCTGAAATTACTTCACTGTTAACACCCTCTGATGATTTTAGTATTGCAATGCATTAAAAAACTGCATATGGTAACCATTCCTTTGTGCTTGGGGGGTCCGAGTTATGTCATATACACAGGGAGAAGGTGCTTACGATGAAAGTGTGGACATTTTGCTCTGTGTAGCTACCCACGTGCACTCTAAATTGATTATGTTTGATCCCAGCCCACGGCACCACCTGCCTGGAGTTTTCATGTTCTCCCTGTGCCTGCATGGGTTTCCTCTGGGTACTCCAGTTTCCTCCCAAACTCCAAAGACATGCTGGTAGGTGAATTGGATCCTGTCTAAATTGTCCCTAGTATGTGTATGTATGAATGTGACTTAGGGACCTTAGATTGTACGCCCCTTGAGGGTTAGGGACTGATGTGAATGTACAATATATACAGTATGTAAAGAGCTGCGTAAATTGACGGCGCTATATAAGTACCCAAAATAAATAATTAATGAATAAATAAATTACGTAGGTTTTGCTGGTTATTACCTTGTAGAAGAACAAGAGCACTGCATACACCATGATGTGCTGTCTTGTGCAGAGGCATCTTCCTCAGGAGAGGGGTGAAAGGTTGCACCAACACTGTATGCATTGCACTCAGTTACCATCATCTCCCAGTAATGTCTCCCACTGGCTGGCAGCAGCTCTCCCAGAACTAATGGAATTCTATACCAAAAAAAAAAATCAAATAGTTTTTTGGACTCATATCATTTATATACAGTTGCAAGAAAAAGTATGTGAACCCCTTGGGATTACATGCAGATTTGCATGAATTGGGCATAAAATGTGCTCTGAATGTCATCTAAGTCACAACAATAGAAGAACACAGTCTGCTGAACATAATACTACACAAACATTAGATGTTGCCATGGTTTAATTGCACATAACATGTAAACATTCACAGTGCAGGGAGGAAAAAGTATGTGAGGCCCTAGCTTAATGACTTCCCCCAGAAGCTAATTGGAGCCAGGAGTGAGCCAACCTTGACTCCAATCAGTGTGATGATATTGGATGTGTTGCTGACAGCTGTCCTGCCCTTAAAAAACACACACCTGTTTTGGGTTTACCGGTTTCAAGAAGCACTGTCTGATGTGAACCATGCCTCGCAGAAAAGAGCTCTCAGAAGACCTATGATCAAGAATTGTTGACTTGCATGAAGCTGGAAAGGGTTACAAAAGTATCTCCAAAAGCCTTGATGTTCATGTGTCCACGGTAAGACAGACTGTCTACAAATGGAGAAAGTTTAGCACTGTTGCTACTCTCCCTAGGCGTGGTCGTCCTGTAAAAATGACTGCAAGAGCACAGCGCAGAATGCTGCATGAGGTAAAGAAGAATCCCAGAGTGTCAGCTAAAGACCTACAGAAATCTCTGGCACATGCTAACATTTTTGTTGACACATCTACAATAAGGAAAACATTAAACAAGAATGGAGTACATGGGAGGACACCACGGAGGAAGCCATTGCTGTCCAAAAAGAATATTGAAGCACGTTTGAAGTTTGCAAAAGAGCACCTGGATGTTCCACAGCACTACTGGCAGAATATACTGTGGACAGATGAAACCAAGATTGAGTGGTTTGGGAAGAACACACAACACTATGTGTGGAGAAAAAAAGGCGCAGCACACCAACATCAAAACCTCATCCCCACTGTAAAACATGGCGGAGGGAGCATCATGGTTTGGGGCTGCTTTGCTGCCTCGGGGCCTGGACGGATTGTTGCCATTGATGGGAAAATGAATTCCAGAGTTTATCAAGACATTTTGCAGGAAAACGTACGACCATCTGTCCGCCAACTGAAGCTCCGCAGAGGATGGGTGATGCAACAGGACAATGACCCAAAGCATACAAGTCATTCAACAAAACAATGGCTGCAACAGCACAGAATACGCCTTCTGGAGTGGCCCAGTCAGAGTCCTGACCTCAACCCGATTGAAATGCTGTGGCATGACCTTAAGAGAGCGATTCACACCAGACATCCCAAGAATATTGCTACACTGAAACAGTTTTGTGAAGAGGAGTGGTCCAAAATTACTCCAGATCGTTGTACAGGTCTGATCTGCAACTACAGGAAACGTTTGGTTGAGGTTATTGCTGCCAAAGGAGGGTCAACCGGTTATTAAGTTCAAAGGTTCACATACTTTTTCCTCCCTGCACTGTGAATGTTTACATGTTATGTGCAATTAAACCATGGCAACATCTAATGTTTGTGTAGTATTATGTTCAGCAGACTGTGTTCTTCTATTGTTGTGACTTAGATGACGTTCAGAGCACATTTTATGCCCAATTCATGCAAAACTCCACGTAATCCCAAGGGGGTCACATACTTTTTCTTGCAACTGTATGTAGTCGATCAACAAAGGTCAACTGTTGGCATGTTTTGTTTAATAAAAGCAAACTAATGATCTCTGATTACTGAGATTTGTGTAGAAATCCTATTTCCAAGCTGCAGAACTTGAGTAGAATGTTGAGTTGTATTTTAATACAATACCTTTATTCAGCTATCCATAATTGTGTAGTCAGTCCACATAAGGTCCACTTCACGTGGGGAATCCTCTGCCTTACATTGAGAGAATCCTCCCATCAACACCCTGTTGCTATGACAAGGTCTACAAAAACCATGCCTAAATGCGCTCTATACCTTACCACTTGGCCTTATTAATAAAATGTAAAAGCTTCAAGACATCAGAACAGAAGATACTGAAGAAAATAAAGCAGAATTTTTTAAACACAGCTAAATTTCCATCCAGTACTTCCACTGCAGAAAAGCACCATCTTTAAGTGGCTCATATGGAGGCTCATATCGGGCTACATAGCAAACTATATTAATGTCAAATATTTCAGTTTCTGTGGTGGTGTGGATGCTATCCTCAGTCTAGATTTAGATTGTGGAGACCTTCACAAGATAAAGGATGGGTTTCCTAACTTCAAATTGATATTTTCCCACGTTTGGGTTTCTGTATATCTACAACTTTCCTATTGTCAGGGAATTCTGGTAAAACGCAAGGGAATTCCAGAACGGCGACTGGTGCATAGATATGTGCACATCACTGCTCATAGAAATGAGCACAGGCACATCGCTAATAAGAATGAGCATAGGCTCATGCATGTGCACAAGAAGGCGCACACGTGTGCATGCACGCAGGAACGCGCCCACAGTTTCTGGCATCAGATGGGCTATTTAAAGGATGCTGTTGCCCACTGTCAATGCTGATTGGTCTTCAGCTGTTCCCTGTGTCCTGCGTTCTTCCAGTGTGCTCCCTTGTTACTGACCCGACCTGCTCCTGACCTGATTTCGGATTCTGATCTTGACTTGTCACCTGTTCCTGACCTGGCTTCTTCCGGATTTCGGCTCTGCTTATGATTTGATACCTCGCTGCCCATCTGTTGAGGACCCCGGCTTATCCTGACGTCACGCCGCTGCTGCCTATGGTCGGAGCTATTTATATATCTCAGATTTTATATTGCAACATCATTTACTACTGCACTTTACTTCATGGATCACCATGGACATTACTGTATATAGATTCTGCCCGTGATACACTTTACTGTTTGGAATTTGCTTTTTGAGCTGTTTAGCTGATATTTTCATGCTTTTACTTGATGCACTTTACTGTTTCACTCAGATCATTACACTCATTATGCACTTTACCATATTGTTTGATTTTTAGATTTCGCATTTACTAATTTTTTTGTGCACTTTTATGTGTTGCACTTGACCATTCCGCAATAATTTGTATTTTTTTTTTTTTTTTTTTTTTTTTTAAGCGTTGCACTTTCTTACATTACTAGTGTAGGGAATTGTTACCTTCACCTTGTGTGCTAGCTGCTCCCCAGATATCGCTAGCGCTCACCTTTATATTAGATTCTGGGACTACTAAGCATGGCTACTGTTCCTGACCTGATGGTTCACCAGTCTCCTTGAGACCGCATCATCTGCTGGCACTCATGTTCCTGCTGTTCCTCAGCACCCTCTATTCCACTCTCAGTGGGGTCTGGGCTGGAGATGCAAGAGAGGTCAACCTCGTCATTTCAGTCTCTTCTCAGGTACGTGACACCTGTGGAACTGTACCTTCTGTTCTGTATGTCTAAAAATGCTTAATAAAAAAGACTGAAACAAAGGTGTGGCTGCTTAAAAAACATACCTGTATATTATAATCAGAATCAGGCTTATTCTATAATGTAGGGCCAACTACAATGACTAATCAAGCAGAAGCAATCTGAGCACTTGAGACTACACTATTAGTTTAATATACTCAGATTGGTTAAGAGAGAACTCTGACTGGTGTAATGGGTTGTTGAATTGTGTACCACTTTGTTAATTTTTAATACTCTATTAAAGTGAACTTGTCAATCATTATATACTTTTAAAAGTAGAAAGTCTGGAGTTTAAATGGTGCCCTTTTTTGGCCAACGTAAGAGGTATAGCCAATGCTTTTCTGGCTGTACTCCTATGGATCACAGGAGTGCAGTTAGTTCTGCACTCCTATGACCTGCTGAAGTTGTCGGCTGACGTCACAGAGCAGGTCCAAGCACTAAAAAGATCCCCACCGTATGGTCGGGAACCACCACGAAGCCTGTACCGGTGCTAGAAATGCAGAGCAGAGAACCAGGGACTGACAGTCATGGCTCTCTGCTCACAGTGATGTGGGAGAACTGAGCTATCACTTTGTTTGATTGCTTAGTTCTCAGTGCAGTGGATACTGTATTCATCTAGGTGAGTATAACAGGGTTTTTTTTTTTTTCAAAAGCCCATACTTCTCTTTTAAGGATGCAAGATTTTGGGACCCCTGACGAAGAAACAATGGTTTTCCAAAGCTTGGATCTTTGGGAAATTCAGTTAGCCAATAGAGGGTACCACTTAAAGTGGTTTTAAAGGCTCAAGGTTTTTTACCTTCATGCATTCTATGCATGAAAATTAATAAACCTTCTCTGTGCAGCATCCTCCCCAGCCCCCCTAATACTTACCTAAGCCCCCCTCCCGATCCAGCTATGTGCACTGGAGTCTCTGCTATCCTGGGACTCCCTCTGCTCATTTGCTGAGATAGATGCGGGAGCCATTGGCTCCCACTGCTGTCAATCACAGGCAGTGAGCCAATGAGATAGGAGAGGGGGTGAGTCACAGCTTCATATGTGAATAGATACAAGGACCAGCGAGTGCCCCCATAGCAATCTGCTTGCTGTGGGGGCACCCGACAGGAGGCAGGGGTCAGGAGCGTCGGTGGGAGATCCGAGAAGAGGAGGATCCGGGCTACTCTGTGCAAATCTCACTGCACACAGCAAGTAAGTATAGACATGTTTGTTATTAAAATAAAAAGCCTATAGAATAATTTTAAACACCTAACTTTCCACATTAATCTATGGCTAACACTATTCAAGGTTCTACTAGACTTTTTAAAGCAAAAGTCCATTCTAAGTATACCAAACATGATGCCTATCTTTACCTATATAAACCATTCTGATTTACTTTTACTTTATTACTGCCTTGTGGGTGATCAGGAAGGAATTTATTTTTCCCCCGCTGGAGCATATTGGACCGTGCTTTATAGGGTTTTTTGCCTTCTTCTGGATCAACTGTGGGTACAGAATGCGTATATAGGGTTTTCTATTCATTTTCTAAATGTGTATTCTATTTATTTATTTTTTCTGTTGCTTGAACTAAATGGACTTGAGTGGCTAGTAAAGACACTTTAATTGACAGTATAGAATGGCAGTTGGTTGAGATTAGCCAGGAAATCAAGGAATGCCAGGTGGCAGTAACAAGGTAAAATGAAATTGGCAGGTGGCAGAGGAGGCCTTTCTAGTGTATGAATAATAGTATTAGTAGACACCTCATGGTGTCTGCTTTTCAGCAGGACTTTTAAAAATCTAAAATGGATAAGTTCACTATAAATAAGACCACCCAATATACTTCAAGTAGCAGTGATGAAACTGAACCTCTCCTTATGCTGCTTCACAGTTTGGGTTTCAGCTGAAGCTAACAAGATCCCACCTATGATGCCTACGAACTGTTATACAATGCTCTGAAGTCATTTAGATATTTTTAAGTAATGTGGATGGCTTTCCGCCAAACCTTGCAAGCTCTACAAATGATGCTGTTATCACTTCATTTACTTCAAATATATTTACTGCCTGGAAAGTGGATACAAACCCTGCGATTTCTCGCTCTTCTGCAATGCTGATCACAGTTCCATCTGGTGACAAGTCCAGGGCAGGGTGTGCAGTATCCCGTAGTAAGTGAAATCTAGTGCCTGCAAAGAATAAAGACTTTAGTATTCTGGACTGAATGTTCTTCACACTTTTCTTATTTTACCAAGAATGGAAGCAGTGGAAATTAGTATCTAAGATATAGAAACTGAGCATGGCAATCATCTTCAAACGACTCAGTCCTCACCTATATGATCATAATATTGCAGGACTATCCACAGAGCCATAAAAGCAGAAAATGTACAAGGTTATGTACATTCCATGACAAAATATGGAAAAGCAAACCTCTAAGTTGAGAGATCTGAGATCCCGCACTGTCATAATAGAGGCACTAGGAGTAAGAATGCTCCATGAGGCACCTATTAAGGTGGAAAGCCCTTTCTAGTGGCATCCCATTATAGAAGGCTTGTCCAGTATGTATGGATATGAAGAAACAGAAGAGATGTAAAGAAAGAGAAATGGGAAGAAGGGAGAAGGACGGAAGAAAAAAAAAACTTGCTTGGGAAAGGAGGTAGGGAATTAGGGAGGAGCGGATGGGGAAAAATGGGTGGGAGGGAAAATGGAGGGGACAAGAAATGGAGCCCAAAACCATCCCCAGCATGACCTCCCCCTTAATAGTGCTGCCCCTCCCCCTCCCCAGGCTCATACACACATGTGGTACAGTGACACTTGCCAGCCACCCGGCAATGACAGGACTGGCATCTGTTCTGGAACCCCTGTTCCGTGACTTGCTTTGAAGGCTGAGTCCAGCTGCCCCCCCATGCTACACCACTTAAGCTGACAAGAGCCCAGGCGCCAGGCTGTAGTATCTAATCTCCATGGCGACCTAGTATCTGGGATTTGACGAGTCCTGGTCTACATAGCACCTCCCGTGGTTGTAAAATATGCAGAGAATGACCTAACTAGGAATATTCTATCCAGGTTGTTGTTGGGTTATGTGACGGGAGTGACTTTTGGGGGTGGGGGGACCCCTGTATCATCTCCTAATGCTCCTTTTATGTGTAAGCCACCCTGTGCCTGTTAGGGGTACAGGGTGGAATGTTCATTGTTCACGGCCAGGTGCTGCATCCCATTGTTCTATTGTGTCTTGCTGGCCAGCAAACTATTATGGGATGTATGTGTTCCTGTATTGTGTACTGTCATGTGGTTATCCCTTTGTTCTATTGGGTGTCTTGGTTTGGTGGGGGGGGGTGTTACCAGCAGCCCTTCTCCCTGATGGGATGGCCTGCTGATGTGTTTCCTGTTCCTGGTTGCATTTCCCCGCCTTGTTTATATATCTTGTGTTTGTGTTAAAATAAAGCAGTTCTACTTCCTGTCTTAAGAAGCCTGGTGCTGTCTATTTCCTGTATGGTCAGCGGTGGTGTCCATGGATAATGTTCGGACAGGGAAGCGGGAGTCTAATGGAAATACCCTAGCGCAATCGGGGTCCGGTTCCATTACAGGTTATGACACTGTGGCACTAGGCTTGATAACGGCCTCAGAGACCCTTTCATCAAAGTGTGAGAGAGAAACAGGCAAGGAACTTTAGTCCAAGGAAGAAAACGAGAGGTACGTAATGTCAGGGCACACATTTTCTTATCATCATATACAAAATACATTAAGCCAGCATTTTGAAAATCCTTAAAAAAGGATAGAGATAAACAAGGTAGAGCATGAATAGCAAAACAAGGAACGATTTGTCAAGAATTTACAGGTCCCCTTTTTTCCACATTGGCCTTTTTTTCTTTGCCATGATCTACCTGCAGTTAAAGCATAAATGCTGTTTAATTCATTTTTAATACTCAAAGCAAACTCTCCATCCGTCCATGTATCCATGCCTAATTTTCCTGAGAAATCACTTTGAAAAATACCCCCCTAGCATTTCTGGCTGTGGCCATGTTGAGTAAGGACAGATGATTTATGTAGCATTGACTTCCTGGAATCTATCTGTCCTTAGTTCAGGCATACAAGCAGGGGGGTGTGCTTAGCTGAAAAAACCCTCCTCCCCTCGAGAAGACTCCTGGGATGTATGAAACCAGGAAGGAACCAAAGAAATATAAAAACAATTGCTACCTATATAATTTCTAATGCTAGCAGCATAAGGATTACAAATAGTCAATGTTGATTGGGAGATTGAAGTTCTACTTTAAGGAGCTTCATGGATTTAATATTGTTCTGAAGAATTGTGGTGCCACCACTTGCCAAGCATCTGATTACCATTATGGCTTTGGAGGTACAGTTGCAAGAAAAAGTATGTGAACCCCTTGGGATTACGTGGAGTTTTGCATGAATTGGGCATAAAATGTGCTCTGAATGTCATCTAAGTCACAACAATAGAAGAACACAGTCTGCTGAACATAATACTACACAAAAATTAGATGTTGCCATGGTTTAATTGCACATAACATGTAAACATTCACAGTGCAGGGAGGAAAAAGTATGTGAAGCCCTAGCTTAATGACTTCTCCCAGAGCTAATTGGAGCCAGGAGTGAGCCAACCTTGACTGCAATCAGTTTGATGATATTGGATGTGTTGCTGACAGCTGTCCTGCCCTTAAAAAACACACACCTGTTTTGGGTTTACTGGTTTCAAGAAGCACTGTCTGATGTGAACCATGCCTTGCAGAAAAGAGCTCTCAGAAGACCTACGATCAAGAATTGTTGACTTGCATGAAGCTGGAAAGGGTTACAAAAGTATCTCCAAAAGCCTTGATGTTCATGTGTCCACGGTAAGACAGACTGTCTACAAATGGAGAAAGTTTAGCAGTGTTGCTACTTTCCCTAGGCGTGGTCGTCCTGTAAAAATGACTGCAAGAGCACAGTGCAGAATGCTGCATGAGGTAAAGAAGAATCCCAGAGTGTCAGCTAAAGACCTACAGAAATCTCTGGCACATGCTAACATTTTTGTTGACACATCTACAATAAGGAAAACATTAAACAAGAATGGAGTACATGGGAGGACACCACGGAGGAAGCCATTGCTGTCCAAAAAGAATATTGCAGCACGTTTGAAGTTTGCAAAAGAGCACCTGGATGTTCCACAGCACTACTGGCAAAATATACTGTGGACAGATGAAACCAAGATTGAGTTGTTTGGGAAGAACACACAACACTATGTGTGGAGAAAAAAAGGCACACCACACCAACATCAAACCTCATCCCCACTGTAAAACATGGCGGAGGGAGCATCATGGTTTGGGGCTGCTTTGCTGCCTCAGGGCCTGGACGGATTGTTGTCATTGATGGGAAAATGAATTCCAGAGTTTATCAAGACATTTTGCAGGAAAACGTACGACCATCTGTCCGCCAACTGAAGCTCCGCAGAGGATGGGTGATGCAACAGGACAATGACCCAAAGCATACAAGTAATTCAACAAAACAATGGCTGCAACAGCAGAGAATACGCCTTCTGGAGTGGCCCAGTCAGAGTCCTGACCTCAACCCGATTGAAATGCTGTGGCATTACCTTAAGAGAGTGATTCACACCAGACATCCCAAGAATATTGCTACACTGAAACAGTTTTGTGAAGAGGAGTGGTCCAAAATGACTCCAGATCATTGTGCCGGTCTGATCTGCAACTACAGGAAACGTTTGGTTGAGGTTATTGCTGCCAAAGGAGGGTCAACCAGTTATTAAGTCCAAAGGTTCACATACTTTTTCCTCCCTGCACTGTGAATGTTTACATGTTATGTGCAATTAAACCATGGCAACATCTAATGTTTGTGTAGTATTATGTTCAGCAGACTGTGTTCTTCTATTGTTGTGACTTAGATGACGTTCAGAGCACATTTTATGCCCAATTCATGCAAAACTCCACGTAATCCCAAAGGGTTCACATACTTTTTCTTGCAACTGTATATGTGTGGGAAAGACTTTGTGATTTCCTGCTCTTCTTGATTTAGAATTACAAGCCACTCCCAGGCAAATTAGGGGCAACTTAATTTCCTTACTTTCCATTTGGGACTGTTCTCATCTTTATTTTGGCCTTATGGTACAAGGGGCATATGGCATAAGGTATATATGGATGGGATATGATCATATGAGAAGTTTAGTAACATGTAGAGGTGGCTTAGGGGATCCTCTTTTCAGCTTCTGTTTTTAATAACTGGCCAATTTATATGTGTTTGCTTTATGTGATTTTGATTTTTTTTTTTGGTAATAAATAAATAATATATGTTTTGACTAGTATATGGGGTATGTGTACGTAGCTGTCTACTGGGGGTCCTTTTTTTATCACTTTTCATAATATGTAATTTAGTAGTAGATGAGTAGAGCATTAGCCAGATTTTTATTTTTGAATTTTGACTTACTTTCCATTTACAATACCAGATATTGTTGATAATTGCACACGTCATGACATACTCCCTCTTTCCCGTGCAACAGTGTTACATTCTAGCCAATGGCTGCTCAGGCCTCAATCATACGATTGTGAAGGCATGTGGGCATACCCTATGTTCCTCCATATCTGGAATTATTTTGATTTTTAGAGCGTATTGGTACAGATCAGAGTGGAGTGAGGGTAGTGCTAAATGTAAGTATAGGAATCAGAGGCAAGAATGTTTTACTTTTGGTTAAAAAATCCAATAAATCTCTCCAGTGATCCTTCTTGATTTCTGAAATCTCAGATCAATCTTCCCAACCAAAAATTGGCCCAATAAGCTTGTCAATAATTTGCCCTCGCAAAAGGCAATGTTATTTCATTCCACCAGAGGGAACACTGTAGTCAAAGTCAAGGTCAAGGTATACACTTTGGCTGGACTATAATTATGGCTGGTAGTTCACTACAGTTTAATCACAATACCGGCAATAAATAAATGAGAAGTGTATTGCATAAATGTTGCATTATCTCCGTAACACATGTGGGCATGTACACACATCCTGATTCTGTGTGTATCTTTATCTCAAGTGACAAGCACTATTTTTCATATGTTCTGTGAATATTTTTTAAAGTTTGTGAACACACAAAAGCTTGTAATGCCTTTTACTGTACACTAATGGGTATTGAAACCATTAGGTACACAACATGGGAGATTTTTGGCAAAACATTGTCATTTTGCAAAAAGTGGTTTAAGCCACTTGGGAGAGTAAAATTCAGGTGGTTTCCGGTGGTTTTTAAGGGTGCAATGAACATTAAATGGCTCCTGGGGGTTAGGAAAGCTTCTTTCAACTATCCTGGACTAACTCTTGTGCAAAAAACAACTTTTAGCTGTATCATGTTCATCTATGTTTTTTTCACAATATGACAAAAACAGCTAAAGAAATAGTAACAAAAAAAAAAAAAATATATATATATATATATATATATATATATATATATATATATAAAATAACAGTACATAACTTATGATCCACTGCATAACATAAAGTAAAACTAGAACATTTTGAATTTCAAAAAAAAAATTCACTTATAAAGCTCAGCAAGTAAAGTTGAGAATTTCTGCTTTGGTGAAATTTCACTGAAAGCAGTTTACTGGGACTGACTAAAAGCATATAACAGCTGAGAAGTCATTGTTCCAGGGACCCGAGTGTAGCTGAAGTACTTACCTTTGGTGGATATGAGAGCTGCCTCACTCTGCTCGCTGGATCCAAATGTATTGGCAGCTTTTACGTAGAAGAAATAGTTCTCTCGTGGTTGCAGTGAAACTCTCAACTGCTGATCCTTAATAGCAGATACAGACCTAAAAAGTATGACCAAACCAGAAAGTGGCATGTTTACTAGAGAGAACATCTGTGCAGGCCCCTAACTCATCATGACTTAGAAAAACTTAAAAAAAAACTTATCAGGAAACATACTGTTACAGTTGTGTTCAAATAATAGCAGTGTGTTGAAAAAAGTGAATAAAGCTCAAAATCCTTCTAATCGCTTATATTTCCATACACAGATCTATTCCAAATCAAAACATGAAGAAAAATATATCAAATTTGTGTTGTTCCTCTAAACAAATTGAAGAAAAGTGAATATTGGACTGTTCAAAAAAATAGCAGTGTTTGTATTCTTCTTTACAAACTCAAACATTCACTATATAAACTGAAAAATGTTTGACGATTTTGCTTTCCTTTGAATCACTTAATATTTAGATGTATAAGCACTGTTTCTGAGAACTGCTGTACATCTGTGTTGCATGGAGTCAACCAACTTCTGGCACCTGTGAACAGGTATTCCAGCCCAGGATGATTGGACTACATTCCACAGTTCTTCTCTATTCTTGGTTTTGCCTCAGAAACCTCATTTTTGATGTCACCCCACAAGTTTTCTATTGGATTAAGATCCGGGGATTGGGCTGGCCACACCATAACGTCAATCTTGTTGGTCTGGAACCAAGATGTTGCACGTTTACTGGTGTGTTTGGGGTCGTTGTCTTGTTGGAACACCCATTTCAAGGGGATTTCCTCTTCAGCATAAGGCAGCATGACCTCTTCAAGTATTATAATGTATTCAAACTGATCCATGATCCCTGGTATGCGATAAATAGGCCCAATACCATAGTGTGAGAAACATCCCCATATCATGATGCTTGCACAACCATGCTTCACTGTCTTCACAGTGTACTGTGGCTTGAATTCAGTATTTGGGGGTCATCTGACAAACTGTCTCCGCCCACTAGACCCAAAAAGAACAATCTTACTTTCATCAGTCCACAAAATGTTGCACCATTTCTCTTTAGGCCAGTCAATGTGCTCTTTGGCAAATTGTAACCTCTTCAGCACGTCTTTTTTTCAACAGTGGGACTTTGCGGGGGCTTCTTGCAGATAGCTTGGCTTCACATAGGCGTCTTCTAATTGTAACAGTACTCACAGGGAACTTTACACCTTCTTTGATCTTCCTGGAGCTGATTGTTGGCTGAGTCCTTGTCATTTTGGCTATTCTTCTATCCATTCGAATGGTAGTTTTTCGCTTTCTTCCACGTCTTTCAGGTTTTGGTTGCCATTTTAAAGTATTTGCGATCATTTTAGCTGAGCAGCCTATCATTTTCTGCATTTCTTTATATGTTTTCCCCTCTCCAATCAACTTTTTAATCAAGGTACGCTGTTCTTCTGAACAATGTCTGGAACGACCCATTTTCTTCAGAATTTCAGAGAGAAATGCACTGTAACCAGCATGTACAACATTTGCTGCCTTCCTTCCTTAAATAAGGGCAATACTTGCCACCTGTTTTTCAAAGAATGAATGACCTCACTAATAGAACTCCACACTGCTATTATTTTGAACATGCCCCTTTCAATTAGTGATTCAATTACACAGAATCAGCAGCATGCATGTCATGACTGTTGGGTCTGTTGGATTTCTAGCTCTCTGCCTCCTTTTTCCTGAATGCTCAGTCAAGCTGTATAAATTCTGCACTTTGAATGGATGTAGAGAAGAGAAAATTGCACATAAACAGGTACAACTTATACAGAGATTAAACAAATTCTCCTACATATCACCTGCAACCAGTCACTATACTGGGTATATAGTAGGTAAGGGTTTACAACCACTTTAAAGTATAACTTTTACTTTTGTAGTTATTCTTTACTTTAGCACCATCCACCCCCACCCAGCACTGCAACACTCATACGGACTTACGCTACTGGGTGCATACTATCTGAAACCACAATTGTTCATCTGTACATGTGTACATACTTAACAAACACCCTATGTATTCACATACAGCCGCATCCTATAATTGTTATTTTATGATATGCTCTAGGCAGCAGCTCTGGTATCCAGGGGATGGGGGCAGGGATACACCCAAATATTATACCATATGGCCAAGGATACCCAAGTCTATGAGGCCTTATACTCACCCTTACATGTCTTGACAGATCAACCCTATGGAACATGAGAAGTCACACAGCCACCACTGTGCACTCTCCTAGTTGGTCCCTTAATACCGCTACCTGCTTTTGCAGCAGCTGTGCAGCTTCCTGGTGGGTAGCACATTGGGGATCTTACAACAGTGTAGACAGGTGAAGGAACAACTCCCCCTCTCTGTTGGGGTACCTCAAGGCTCTGTCCTCGGGACCCTTCTCTTCTCCATCTACACCTCCTCCCTTGGCCAACTCATACACTCTCACGGCTTCAACTACCACCTCTATGCCGACGACACACAAATCTATCTCTCAACCCCCCACCTCACCCCCTTGGTCTCCGCCCGAATCACACACCTACTGAGCGACATATCAGACTGGATGTCGCTCCACTTCCTTAAACTGAACCTCTCCAAAACCGAGTTTCTTGTCTTCCCCCCAGCCCGACACCACCCCCCATTGACTTCTCCGTCACATCCAACAACGCCACCATCAAACCCGCCCCGCAGGCCAGAGTACTTGGTGTCATTCTGGACTCCAACCTATCCTTCCAGCCCCAAGTCCAATCTTTAACAAACTCGTGCAGACTCCACCTCCGCAACATCGCCAAAATACGCACGTTCCTAATTCCAGAAACCACTAAACAGCTCATCCACTCCCTCATCATATCAAGACTCGACTACTGCAACTCCCTCCTCACTGGCCTGCCTCGCCGCTGGCTATCCCCGCTTCAGTCGATCCTGAATACGGCTGCCAGACTCATTCATCTTTCCAACCACTCCATCTCCGCCACCCCCCCTTTGCCAATCCCTCCACTGGCTTCCGATTGGGCAACGGATCAAATTCAAAATCCTAACACTGACGTACAAAGCTGTCCACCATACTGCCCCGAACTACATCACCGACCTAATATCCAAGTACCGCCCAGCACGCACACTCCGCTCCTCACAAGACCTCCTTCTCTCTAGTTCCCTGGTCTCCTCCTCCCATGCCCGCCTCCAGGACTTCTCCAGGGTGTCACCCATCTTCTGGAACTCCCTGCCCCAACCCATCAGATTATCACCTACTCTCCTCTCCTTTAGGCGCACCCTGAAAACCCATCTCTTCAGGGAAGCCTACCCCACCCCCTGCTAACCTGCCGACCTCCTTCACTCTTCCTACCACTCTATCCCCCACAGTTATCTCCTCCTGTACCACTATCCCCTCCCTCCTAGATTGTAAGCTCGAAAGAGCAGGGCCCTCGATCCCCTCATGTTTTGCATTGTATTGGTATTGTTCTGTCACATGTTCTGTCCCCCTTTGTAATGTACAGCGCTGAGCGAACCATTGGCGCTTTATAAATACTGTATAATAATATGACTTTGGGGTGATGTTGCTGGGGAAGGGAGTAAATTAGAGGAAACATAAGTAAAGTTAACCTTTAGACCTTACATTTTGGATCATGCTATATAAACTTCGAATATCCAAAGACATGCCCATCAGAAAAAGAAATAGCCAGCTTTTTTGATTGATTTTTGCTGACTTCTATTTTCTCCAAGATAGGGCCAATGCCGAAGCTGTTTGGCTGCTCTCTCTCCTCACTAAGAAGGTTGATTGGTTTTATTATTGGATATTTATTTATTACTGGATATTTGAAGCCTATGACCAGGCTTCAAGACGAGCAGAAAATCTTACCTGAGCCCCTCTCCCTCTGAGGAGTACTGCTTGCACCACTCCAAAGTGAAGGTGTCTGTGTATTCTGGATGAGCGGGGCTCCATCTGATTACGGCAGTGTTCCAGCACACTGTGCACTCCTCCGCTTTAAGCACCGGGATGGAAGGAGCTGTCAAACAAAAGAAGAGCTGTTCAGAAACTTGGTCTATGATTCCTGCACAAAAACTCAATTTACATCCATATAAAAATCAGTGGACAACTAAACCAAAACTAGCTATTCCCATAAATAACTACATGATATTCCAAAAATCTGCAAAAGAAAGTCGTGCCCATGCATGGCTTTCCGGATTTGCCTTTGTTATAAGCGCACACATTATGGCAATAGTTGAAACAGAAGCTAAAAGCTGTTCAATAGGCTGGTTTCATATATGTGCTACCATGCAGCCAACCAGCAGTTTGCATGTCCTAGGTTGGCAATGCTGCTCCTGCAGAGGAGCAGGCTCTGTTAGTATTGTCACCCTAGGAAAGGAGGTAATTTACCTTAACGGAAAAAACACTGACCCTTCACACAATAGAGGGTAAGCTACCAGGCATTTTTTTGGTGTTTTATGCACACTGATACTCTGCTAAATACACAGAAAAGCAGTATATATCGGTGTTGTGAATTCTTCCAATAAATACATACATAAATCATTCCAGAGTTGAGCAATAGGAAACTCACCTTGCTACAGTGTTTACGGTGTCACTGGGACAGGAAGTGAGGAGAAATCTCTCCAACAGCAACAAAAATCCAGCAGAAGATCTAACTTTTCTTCCCATTTCCAAAGCCCAAAATGGAAATATAGGAGCTGTGTTTTTATTCTGGACATGCTGAGCTCTTGTTCTGATCACCTGCAAATCTGTCTTATATAGTAACATAGTTAGTGTAGCAGCATCCTGGATAGCTAGGGGGAGCTAGCTAAGGTTTTTTCTAGCTAGGTAGGCTTAGTAGCAGCCTGGGCTGAGCCAGGAGGGGTTATTTCAGGTCAGGGCTGAGAGGCTCAGCAGGTCAATTCCCTGATACCTCCCACTGCTCTAGAATCTTGGAGAATATTCTAGAAGCAGTGTACAGAGGTGAGGAGGGGCTGGCCTGCACACTTAGGGGACCCTGGCCAATTCTCAACCAAGATGCTTGGTATGGGGTCAGGACAGCCCTTAAGAGTGACCGAGCCTGCTCAGCATTGGGAGAGTTTGGCTGGAAGATGGAGTGAGAAGGCTTAGGTACAGGAGCCTGGGAGGGGGGCCAGTTGGGAAAGGGCCTACCTCCAGGCAGTGGTGCTGCAGAGGAGGAAAGCTCAGACCTCATTGGCCCCCAGAGTGAGAACCACCTGTGCAGCAGGGAAGGAGCTAGCCCAGCAGAAGGCCAGAAAGCAGCTACTAACCCAACAGCTTATAGGACCAGGGCTGAATGAGTAATCCTACATCCCCTGGACAGTTTAGGGAAAAGGAAACACACTGGTAGAGAACTTGATTAGCTCCTTACCCAGGACTATTTATCTTAACGAGGCAGGTACTGGATGCCCTTGCCCATTCCTTCAGACAGCTGGATAGAGGGGGATTCTCTGGGGTCAGGGGGGGGTACACCAGGAGAGGTTGGAGTGCTCTCCAAGAAGAGAAGTTATCTTTGTAAAGACTTGTGCATAGTTCCAGTAAGCGGTCTTCAGTTGCAGTTCCCTTGGGCATCCCATACACCCCTTACCCCATCCAGGTTTAATACCCCTTAATAAAACAGAAAAAAAAACAAGCTCAAGGACTGTTTACTGTCTCCTGGATGCAAGTCTGTGAGGAATGCATGTTCCCTGGCTGTGCAGGACTATAGAGGGACCCAAATCTCTAGCGGCTCCTAAGGGGGTAATGCTACATTAGTATGGTTGAAAAAGAGAAAACTGAAGAATCTATCCACAGAGAAAAAACATACACACACAAATACAACACCTTCATGTATACAATTCTATACCTGCAGTTGACCCAGGAAGGCAAAAAACCCCAATAAACAGGATTCAATTTGCTCCAGTGGGATAGAAAAACCTTTCTGATTTCCCAATAGGCAATCAGATATTCCCTAGCTCAACCTACCTATAATATCAGTATCCAGTTAAATCTTGGCACTATAGTCTTGTGTCCAGTTCCTATTGTCTTCTCCCCTCCCCGTCATCTCTGCTTTTGTCCCACATGCTGCATTCAACATGGCCTACCTATAGCCTGTGTCCATGAGGGAACTAATAATTGTGACACTATCCTTAGAGGACTCTATGATTTTAGAACAAAGAGAAAGAGAGCTCTACTTCTCCACCAATACAGTTCATGGATTATCGGTTCAACAGCTGGGGTCTTGTCCAAACAAGGCTGCAAAGCTGAAACGCATTAGTGTCTTGTAACTATTAGATGCTGCTGATTTTTAACCACTAAATTTGAAGAAGATTGTAAGCGGACCACAAAATTTTTTTGTTGCTTTGACTATATGATATTATCACAATGGCAATGTTTGCTGGGTATCATTAGTACTTGAGTCTGTTGCCCAGAGTTTCTCTTTACTACATCAACAATCAACTAAACAGTTACAGAAACAAGAGTATAAAAGTAACATCATGTGTTATGCTATAGACACCGTCACCAAAGGCCCCGAATCACTCCAAGGAATAGGATAACACAAAAGCTTTTGAAAATGAGGAAAGACCCCGGGACAGATAATGTTGCAGCTTGAAGTTTGAAATTTATCTTGCTGTAAATGCTCAGTGGAATTTGTGTCTGCTGGCCAAATAGAGGTGTTAAGCTTTCAACTCCCCATTGCAGTATCTGATAAACAAAAGTATCAGATGTTTGCCAACAATCAGGGAGACTTTTGTTTTTTCATAGTCCTGACAAAAGTTCCTGTTAGACATTATGTATTCCATGAAATAGAATAAAAAATAATAGAGCCTGTCTGCTTTATTATCAAACCTCCAATTGTGTTGTCATTTTGAATGGCAAGCCAAACACACTCAAAGGTTTGTGCTTTGCTGAACACCACAGAGCACAGAGGCACTATCTGTGTGTTGTGCTTTGTTAGAAAAAATGGTCCTTGTCCACTTTCAGGTGCATTATGCTACATTGGCAGCCTATGCAAAACGAATGGACCACCTTAGGAAAAATCATGATTACACACAGCATACCACATTAACATGCACGTAGGTCACTGCAGTGGTGAGAAAGGGTTCTTAAAAGGGATACAACCACTTTAGTATTAACAAAAAAAAGAAAAAAAATAGTGATCTTCAAATAGAAAACTATATTTATTTCAATCTAGATTTGGTTGTGAAGGAGTTGTACAGTTTTTTAGGGGAAACTATAATGTTTTGGGTCACTTGTAGCTAAAGTTAAAAAAAAAATTTAATTTTTGTTTACTATTTCTGTAAATTATTCATTATATAAAAATGTAATAATGGGTATACACATGACACTGGTGTCAGATGCATTGTGAGTATTCCTAATAGAAAGCACAGCATGGATACCTACAGAGCAGAAAGTTGAAGAGGAATCACTCTTCTGACTCAGTTAACTGTGTGTTAATTGTAAGCTTTAGCTGTCCAGCTCTTTACTTCTTGCTAACCGCATAACGGATATTTTTGATGGCAAGAAAAGTGGGCTTTAACATCGAGGCACTGCACATATGTGTTCATGGTGGCCTAAAGAGAGCACGCTAACTGCATGCTGCTAGCACACTGTTCAAGCTGTCACTGACAGCTCTCAGTCATGGCTTCTGATTGGGAACCAGCGGAATGGGCTCATGAATATGTGACCACTGTAAGAGCCCATTACAATGGCCACAAGATAGAGAAGCCTCTTCCCCTCCCAGGCATTAAAGACTGCTTAAAGGGCTACCAGGAGGCATGAAGGTATTTTTTTTAAACATGTAAAAGGTGCATCTATACATTTAGCCTCACTAGACTGTTTCAGTTATATGACGGCTTTGCTTTAAAACTGGATTTGCCCAAACTGCACTTTTTGCTCTGCTCCACCTTATTACAAATTATGCCATTCTGATTAGCAGAGTCAGCTTAGTGATATCTACTAAGTCTCTGATATCTAGAGTATATGTATTCATACTTTCAGGCTACTTATTGTATGATGATCAGTGAACAGCCCACTTATGATCTTCAGAGATAGGTTCAATGTCTGAAGAGCAAAGGTCCTCTATTTTGGAGGAAATGGCTAGTGTGTTGCAAAACACCTCCAGATACTTGCCCAACTGGTTTACTCTCCAGTGCTGAATGTCCTAAATGTCGCCCTGATACTGATGATTTTATTCATATGGTATATCGTTGCCCCAACAATATTGGGAAGAGGTTGTGCAGGAGATATCGAGTTTGTTTCTCACCAATTTTCACAATTTTCATTTTGGTTTGTTTTGCATGTATTTGTTCATTGAAGAATTTCTTTTCGTCATATTCATTATGTTGAAGTGATTTATTTTTGGGATTAATTTTGTTATATTTTGTTATATTCAGCATTTGTTTTGTATATTTGTTGGTCCAGGTAGATTCTTAAAATGTAGCATTTTTTTTCAGAAGATCGCTATATATTTTGGATGGATAAGATATTCATAGATCAAAACTATTTGGAAGGATTCATTATTTTTGGACACAATGGAATAAATAATGCGGAATTCAGTAGCCCCACATTCAAACCTAATAATTGCGTTAGACTATGGAACTGAACTGACTGACTGTGACCATTACAAATGAAATTTAAATCACAAATTTACTACACTGCTCAAAAAAATTAAAGGAACGCTTTTTAATCAGAGTATAGCATCAAATTAAACTCCTGGGATATTGATCTGGTCAGTTAAGTAGCAGAGAGGGTTGTTAATCAGATTAATCTGCTTTGGTGTTAATGAAATTAACAAGTGCACTAGATGGGCAACTAGATGGGCAACAATGAGATGATCCCCAAAACAGGAATGGTTTTATAGGTGGAGGCCACTGACATTTTTTTCCCTACTCATCTTTTCTGACTGTTTTTCACTAGTTTTGCATTTGGCTAGGGTCAGTGTCGCTACTTGTAGCATGAGGTGATACCTGGACTCTATAGAGGTTGCACAGGCAGTCCAAGTCCTCCAGGATGACACATCAATATCAATCCCAGCACAGTCTCAAGAGCATAGAGGAGATTCCAGGAGACAGGCAGTTACTCTATGAGAGATGGACATGGCCGTAGAAGGTCCTTAACCCATCAGCAGGACTGGTATCTGCTCCTTTGTGCAAGGAGGAACAGGATGAGTACTGCCAGAGACTTAGAAAATGACCTCCAGCAGGCCACTGGTGTGAATGTCTCTGACCAAACAATCAGAAATAGACTTCATGAGGGTGGCCTGAGGTCCCTACGTCCTCTAATGGGCCCTGTGCTCATGCCCAGCACCATAGAGCTCAAATGGCATTTGCCATTGAACACCAGAATTGTCAGGTCCGCCACTGGCGCCCTGTACTTTTCACAGATGAGAGCAGGTTCACCCTGAGCACATGTAACAGACATGAAAGGTTCTGGAGAAGCCATGGAGAATGTTATGGTGCCTGTAACATCGTTCAGCATGACTGTTTTGGTGGTGGGTCAGTGATGGTCTGGGGAGGCATATCCATGGAGGGATGCACAGACCTTTACAGGGTAGACAATGGCACCCTGACTGCCATTAGGGCCATTAGGTATTGGGATGAAATCCTTGGACCCATTGTCAGACCCTATGCTGGTGCAGTGGGTCCTGGGTTCCTCCTGGTGCATGATAATACCCGTCCTCATGTGGCAAGAGTATGCAGGCAGTTCCTGGAAGATGAAGGAATTGATACCACTGATTAGCCCCCACGCTCGCTTGACCTAAATCCAATAGAACCCCTCTGGGATATGTTTTGGTCCATCCGAAGATGCCAGGCTGCACCTCAGACTGTCCAGGAGCTCAGTGATGTCCTGGTCCAGATCTGGGAGGAATTACCCCAAGACACCATCGGTCGTCCGTCTCATTAGGAGCATGCCCCGAATGTTGTCATGCATGCCTACAAGCATGTGGGGGCCATGCAAACTACTGAGTAGCATTTTGAGTTGCTGCAATACAACTTCAACAAAATGGACTAGCCTGTTGCATCATTTTTTCACTTTGATTTTTGGGGTGTCTTTGAATTCAGTTCTCTGTAGGTTGATAATTTTCATTTCCATCAAGCGATTGGGCATCCTTGCGTTCCTAACACATTACCCAGTCCATATCAGTATAGATATCCAGCATGAGATTTTTCCCAATTGAGATCTGATGTGTTTTCAAAGTGTTCCTTTAATGTTTTTGAGCAGTGTATATCTGAAAAACTGAACTAATTCAAAAATGTAATTCATTTCCCTATGGGCCTGAACTACTATCAAATCATGTGATGTCATCCAAATGAGACAAACACATTCATTCATTGAATTGTAACTTTTTTCAGATTTGTTTATATTCGATATGATGCCCATTCCGAGATTTACATTTATACGAATCTCCGCAAATCACATTTTCTGATGAAAATTGAATTGTGATGAAATGGAAACATGTCTAGCGCTGAGAAAACTGTTGTTGTATAAATCCTGTATAATAATGGTATATTTTAATCACTACATGTTTCCTTAAGAATGAAAAAGGTCAATGCAGTGTTGTGGTGTGAATAGGACACATTGGAAATTAATGTTAGATAGTTACATAGTTAGTCTGGCTGAAAAAAGACAAAAATCCATCCATTTCAACCATTAAAAAAAAAAGAAAAAGTAATAATCCTATACTCACAATTGATCCAGGGGAAGGCAAAAAAACCCAGCAAAGCATGTCCAATTTGCTCCTGCAGGGAAAAAAAATCCTTCTTGATCCCTCAAGAGGCAATTGGATATTCCCTGGATCAACTTTTCCTATAAATGTTAGTATCCAGTTATATTCTGTGTATCTAAGAAAGAATTCAGGCCTTTTTTAAAGCAATCCACTGGGCTGGCAAGAACCAACTCTATTCTACATTTTCACAGCTCTCACTGTGAAGAAACCTTTCCGTGTTTAGAGATTAAATATCTTTTCCAGACGTAGAGAGCGCCCCCTTGTCCTCTGTGATGACCTCAGGGTGAATAGCTCTACACCGAGTTCACTATATGAACCACTGATGTATTTATACATGTTGATCATATTCCCCCCTAATCTCTTCTCAAGAGAGAATAAATTCAGTTCCTCTAATCTTTCCTCATAGCTGAGCTCCTCCATGCCTCTTATCAGTTTGGTTGCCCTTCTCTGTACTTTCTCCAGTTCCCCAATGTTCTTGTTGTGAATTGGTGCCCAAAACTGAACTGCATATTCCAGATGAGTTATTACTAATGATTTGTACAGGGGTAATATGATATCTCTCTCTCTCTCTGGAGTCTATACCTCTTTTAATACAAGAGAGGATTTTGCTCGCTTTAGAACCCACAGCTTGGCATTGCATGCCATTATTAAGCTTGTGATCTACCAGAACCCCCAGATCCTTCTCCACCATTGATTCCCCCAGTTGTACCCCCCCTAGTATGTATGATGCATGCATATTCTTAGCTCCCTAGTGCAGAACCTTACATTTATCAACATTAGACCTCATTTGCCACATAGTTGCCCAGTTACACTGTGCATTGAGGTCAGCTTGTAAGTTGAAGACATCCTGTAAGGACGTTATTCCACTGCACAGCTTGGTGTCATCTGCAAAGACTGAAATGGTATTTTTAATCCCAGACCCTATATTGTTTATATGTATATTAAAAAGTAGTGGTATGCCGAAATGAAAATTCTGGTACCGAAACCGAAAATTCAACATGCACTTGGCCGAAAACCAAAATGCGCAGTTTTTTTGGGAAACAAAATACACTTTGATTTAAAAAAAAAAAAAAATACCCCATTTTTTCTACAATATGAAAGAGGATGTTACAGTGAATAAATAGATACCCAACATGTCATGCTTTAAAATTGTGCATGCTCGTGGAATGGCGTGAAACTGCGGTACTTAAAAATCTCCATGGGTGATGCTTTAAAAATTCTACAGGTTAGCATTGTAAAGTTACACAGGCGGTCTAGAGAATTAGTGCTCTTGCTCCGACGTTCGTGGCGATACCGCATGTGTGTGGTTTGAACACCATTTACATATGTGGGCATGGCCTAAGTATGCGTTTTTTTTTCACTGTCCCTTTAAAAAAAAATTTAATCACTTTTATTCTTATCACAAGAAATGCATTCATCCCTTGTGATAGAAATAATTAGTGACAGGTCCTCTTTATGGAGAGATATGAGGTCAATAAGACCCCACATCTCTCCTCTGCAATGTACTGCATTGGATAAAAAAAAAGCATTGATCTAGTGCTTTAAAAAAAAAAATATATATATATAATGGCCGGAACCAGAAGTGACATCGCTCTGGTCCTCCAAGGGCATAGAGATGAGTGGAGGCCATCTTTCCTTCACTAATCTCTATGCCCAGCGCCGGGATCGTTCGATGGTTTCTCAATTAAGGATGAGAACTACCGAGCGGCGGCGAGGGGTGACGGCAGATGGCAGCGAGGGGTGGGATTTTTTCGGCACCTGTATCGGTGCTTTTTTTCATATCAGCCGACAGCAGAAAGGGGTGTTTTCTGCCAAGACTTTCGGCCACCGAAATTTTGGTACATCCCTAATAAAAAGTATGGGATATGTGTCTGATTAATGAGAACCAGAATGAAAATAGTACAACCATGCTCCTCTGTACCAAAGGGGCTATATGCTCTGTGGGTCAAATGGTCTGAGGGTCAGTATTCAGGGCTTTACTTCATATTTCAGACCATTTTCCCTCCTTACTGTGTATTAGCAATCTTGGTCATTAAAGACCATTGCAGAGGGCATCACCTAAGAGGGCGTCACCTAAAGGACAACCATACAACTGTCCTTTAATCAATTGTCCCCACCCTCCTATGTGTCACTCATCTGGACAAATACTTACCCTTCGTCTTCATCTAGCACAGGTCCACCTACATTTAGGGCCAATTCACAATGACTTGTGCTAAAATGTATGGAAAATGGATGTACATTTCCATCCAGTTTAGTCACGCACTGATTTCCATTGACATACATTGCTGCATTGCATGCTGCATTTTAGCACAACGCAGTGTTATGATGTTAATAGGACACATTGGAAATGAATGTGACTTTGATTAATGAGAACCAGAATGAAAAAAGTACAGCCATGCTCCTCTCTTTTACAGGGGCTATGCTTTGCGGGTCAATATTATTATACAGTATTTATATAGCGCCAAAAAGTTTGCTCAGCGCTGTACAATATAGTGGGGGACAGTACATGAGACAATACAGTAACAAACAATACATGAGGGGTTCGAGGGCCCTGCTCTTTCGAGCTTACTATTCAGATCTTTCCTTCCTATTTCAGACCATTTTCCCTCCTTACTGTGTATTAGCAATCTTGGTCATTAAAGACCATTGCATCATGCCAGTCTCTCAGTCCATATTAGCCCATCTCAGCTCTCGGTCAGTAATCGTAGGACATTACAAAACCTTCTAATAATAAAGTGCTTGTGAGCCACTAGGATTACCTGTGATTAAAATATAACTTTTTATATTACTATGATTCAATGGAACTGATACACACACTCATATAAATGTGTAATATGAAAAATTATTAAAGTGCAATTATGCCGCGCTCCTAAAAAACTACTAAATGTGCTTAGAAAGTTATATTTACCCGAATTTGTGTTATAACTCAACCAGACATAAATCAATCAAAGTAAATGAAATATATATGAAAATATAAATATATGAAAAATATATAATCAATTCATATAGTGATAGTCCCAAAAATCAATTCATAAATTCCAACAAAGTGCTTTTCTTGAACAAAAAAAGCACTTTGTTGGAATTTATGAATTGACTTTAGGACTATCACTATATGAATTGATTATATATTTTTTTATATATATTTTTTCATATATATTTCATTTACTTCGATTGATTTATGTCTGGTTGAGTTATAGCACAAATTTTAGGTATTTATAATTTTCTAAGCACATTTAGTAGTTTTTTTAGGAGCGCTGCATAATTGCACTTTAATAATTACAAAACCTTCTGTCTATATTCACTGCCAATATGATCTAGACTGTCTTGCTGATATTTCTCTAAAACCAGTTTGTTACCAGCCATAGTTCATGTGACTCTGGCACCAGGAGCACCCAGAATGTCTGACTGCACAGTTTAAAAGGTGATTTTCAAGTGTTTAATAATTGGACTGTGTATGAAGTGTAGGGTGCAGGAATAGTACCCCAGCAGAGGACACATAAAGGGCATGGAAGAATCTATCTTTGAAATCAATCTTTGATGAATGGTAAATTGAGAGGCCTAAGCTGCATATCTAGCAGCCTATTCACATTCACGCATATCATGAAACTGAAGGAACCACTGATTTATTGGCCCCCATGAGGAGGTACAGTCTAAACATAAAAATGACATCATAGTATCAGACTTAGAAACTAAAATGAAGCTATGCTCTGCCCTGCAGAGAAAAGCTACTAGTTCACTTAACTTCTGCCTCCCCAGCTGCTCACCCTCTCTTTGGTCCCTCTATTCAGCCAATGGGAGAGAAGAGAAATACTCAAGGTATGGTGAGCATGCGACTCACTCTCACTCCTCCCACATGTCCATGCTGGTGCTTGGTGATTGGCCCAGTGCTTTGAGGCAGGGAGAGAGCACTCAGCACTATGTAAGCTCAATATGTCAGTTTAGGACTCAGGGTTGGTTCACACCATAAAACCACAGTCCGGATGCGTTTCTGTATGTGCGTTTTTGAAGCATTCCATTATGTTTTTGAAGTGTTCTGGTTCATTTTTTCCCCCTCTCTTTTTCTTCAACTTAAAGTGTTACTAAACCCACAACAGTAAAATCAGTCTGTATATGCAGTAAAACATGCTTGTTACTGTATACTCACTGTGGAACCTAAGGGGTTAATCCTCTGCATTGTCTAAAAATGCGGTTTGATCATGACTCCTCTGATATTCCCCTTCTTCCAGTGTTCCCTTCTTATCTCCTGATAAAACATATCGTGTGGAGACACTCTGCACATGCTCAGTTTGGTGTGTATTGCTAGGGAGTTTTTTTGTATTCTTCGTGGAGTGCATGTGATCTGCACAGGGCCAATGAGCACTGCCCAGACAGAGGTCAGGGGTTCTACATCCTCCTAGAGCAGAATGAAAACTCCTCCTACAAGCTTTAACCAGTGCTCTGCTGGACACTGATAAAAGTCACAAGAATGCTCTACCTGCTCATGAGAAAAGGTATGTAACAGTTTTTATATTTACGTTGGGAGACCAAATATAGTGAATGCAGGGTCATGGGTTTGAACTATGCCATTGGAAACCATGTAGCCTACTATCAGTGCGTTTTTGATGCAGAGAAAAAAATGCACTGGACTGCATTTGGTGTGAACTGGCCCTTACACAGAGCTTCCTCTTTTCATTCTCGGCGGCCAAGTGGTATGAGGGAAAGAGAAACGATTGTATGTAACTGAAGAGGGCATCACCTAAAGGACAATCATACAATTGTCCTTTTACTCAATTGTCCCCACCCTCCTGAGTGCCCCCATCTGTACAAATACTTACCCTTCTCCTTCACCTAGCACAGGTCCACCTACATTTAGGGTCCATTCACACTGACTTGAGCTAAAATCTATGGAAAATGGATGTACATTTCCATCTATTTTAGTTGCACACATACGTCTGTTGACATACATTTTAACATCCACTGACATACATTTTGACTTCAGTTGATGTGCATTTTAGTACACGGTAAAGCGCTCTGCATTTTCACAGGATATCCTGTGCAATGCATTGACATGTGCTGACATCCATTGCATTGCTCTAAAATTCATACATGTTGCATTTTAGCGAAAAACAGGTCAACGCAGTGCTATAGTGTGACTAGGACACATTGGAAATTAATGTTTTCAGATGTCCTTCTGTTGATCTGCAATTTACAGCTGCACTAAAATGCTGATCAACGCACCGGTGTGAATTAGCCATTAATACTAAATATAAATGTATAATTCAAAATGTTTTGTTAAAGCTCAGGCATAAGGCCGCAAGTTGGCCATCACGGATGAGCACCCAAAACCTTTGTAAAAACCTACCTGGGACCCACAGTTGCTGTATATAGCTGCCCATTGACAGCAATTACATGGTGACTTTATGGTGATATGCATATGCCCCTTGTGCTGTCAGTTTGCATTTGGGCTTATGTCTGTGGTCATACTTTACTCAAGTGTCAACGCATACCTGTGTATAGCTGCAACTTCTAATTGATGTCAGGCAGCATCTGTAGGACCTAGAAATTCTTTATGGAGGTTTCTGTATGGCCCCATTGCAGCCGATGCATGAGACCCCTTAAAGCGGAACTACACTGCATCTGAACACCACAAACCAAAAACGCTATTTAATTCATTTTTATTATTCAAAGCAAACTATCCATCCATCAATTTCTCCATGCTTTATTTTGCTGGAGAAATCACTTTGATAAACACCCCAGGGCATTTCTGGCCACATCCATCTTGAGTAAGGGCAGATGATTCATGTGGCATTTACTTCCCGGAATGCATCTGTCCATAGCTCTGTCTTCCAGGCAGGAGGGTATGCTTAGCTGAGAAAGCACTTTCTTCCCTCCAGAAGACCCCTGGAATGTATGACAATTTGCCTAGGAAGTAACTAAATAAATGTAAAAAAAAAAAAGGGGTAAAAACAAGTGAATATTATATACCTTCCTATCTATTTACTAATGCCAGCAACATAAGGATTAAAATAGTGTGGATTCAGAGAGTAGAGTTCCACTTTAAAGAATACATTCTGTGGCATAATTTTAAGATTCTGTGTCATACTGTATCTTTAAATACTTTTCCCACAGACAGGCACTGAGCAGCTGAACTCTCAGCATTTTCAAATGAATTCACATAGGCTCACCTGCTGTTAGTCCTGTAAGCATGTTTTTTGTAAGCTCATGAGCACTGCAACATACCTGATCAGCTCCTCGAAACCGCAAAGAACAAGAGCTGCTTGTCCTTTACCAGCCAGAACTCTGATGTACAGGTGATTATAAGAGGTGGGTACCAAGGCAAATACAGATACTCTGTTTTCATTTAGAAAAAAAGATATACATGGGTGCCTGGGGCTGTAAAAGTAATTTGTATTTCCCTTCTTGGGAGCCACAGTTGCTGCATGCAGATGACCACAGAAAGCAATGGTTGTAGGTGGGTACTTGGGTAAACAAATACCTGTGTACTGACATACAATCCTGAATGAGTATATCTAAAGCCTGATTTTTTTTTTGGGATAATGTAGGGAAGAGTTAAAACTCTGGTCAGATTTTTCAGCTGTAGGGATCTGCTCTTCTCTACTGTTAGCTGTTTTAGTAAACATTGTCTCTTATGCTCTGGGATTCTGTAGCTAGTTTTAGCTTAAGGCTCAATAACCGGCATGGGCTAGAGCTAGGTTAGGATTCTGATGGCCACTTCTGGTAGTTTTAGGTCTGGTTGCATGTCAGATTAGAAACTACTAGGGAGGGACTAATGCACAGAGTAGAAAGGCTGACTCTGAGTTTCAGAGCCAAGCCACAGTTCACAGCAGTGAGAAGCTCTGTTCCAGGCTGGTTGGACAACAGTTGAAGGATCTCCCTGTGATCGCTGATCTTGTTCTCAGGTCTGACACAAAGACTGGTACCTCACAATCCACAGGGGTGCCTGTAAATGGACTTTGCTGCAACTTTTATCTGGTGTTATCTCTATCAATAACTATACTTTATATACCTGAGTATATGTGCACAATTACACTCCTATCGGCCCCTTTGCTGATAATACCTGTTTGTACATTGGATGTGTGTACTTTTATTAATCTTTTCTAATATAAAGCTTGGGTTATTTCTATACTGGTGTGCATCTATATGCTTGTAGTCAATGTTATAAGCTGGTTGCAGTAGTTCTTTTGTTCACAGTTACTTTGATTATTGATTAATTTCTCAGGAAGGGAATCCCCTCTGTTCAAAGAGGACCTGTCCTGAGTGGAGGCACTGACAACTTTCTTATCAAACCCATCTTTTCACTTTGTGAAGGTTCTGATTCTCTTAGAATCTTAGTTCTTCTATGGTCCTACAGATGAGCTGTGAAGCACCCTCAAGCTATACTCGCGGCAAAGAGACTTTGATTGTTCACCTGGAGCGGCACTAATCTTGTTCTGGTTTTCTTATTTACCTACAGGTTTAGCACAATATCATGTTTGGGAAGGGCCATTTCTCATAACCCTCAAAAGAGGGCTACACTGCATTCAGTGTCCCAATGAGAATATTCTCCTTCATTTCCTGTGCTGTAGACACAACAGGAAGTGAGAGTAAATCTTTCCAAAGTGAGGCAAATCCATTCTTTGATAGTTGTCATCACAAGTGTCTGGATTAGAAGATGTCCCCTTTAACCCCTGTTCTAATGAAAACTCAAAATGGTGGATTTGCCATTACATTCTGTTCCAGTGACAATGACCCCAGGATAAACGGTGAATCTCCCCAGTGGGAATACATACAGCAACAAAAACCTAACCGGGGTTCTAACCCTTCCCTGCTCCATGTGACACTAAAAATAAATTGGCATTAGGTATACGGCAGATCTACATTTACTTTTGTCTTTTATATCTGGCTGGAGTCAGTTTTATCCACATAAAGGTAAAACTGAACTCCGAGATTTTTCCTGGTGATATGAACTGTAATAATTGTCTCCATTACTGGACAGCACACATGGCTCAATTCACTAACCTACATTGATCTTTATTTGTTATCATGAACATAATTTGTAGCAATGACACCAAACAGAGCTAAACATAGCAATCAACAGCCTGAAAATAACAACTAACATAGATAATAACATATGTTATAGCTTAGTGAATTACGGGTCCTAGTGCCATTTGTCAGCTTTGCTGGTGTAGGGGGACAGGAACCATTAAGGGGGACATTTGCATTTGGCACAATTAACTGTAGCAAAGATGAAGAGTAGATGCCCAGCCAAATACACACTGTGTCCGCAATGTCCTGTCACTCAGCACCTCGCTGGGATTAGCACTGCAGCCAGCCTCCCACACTGTCTTGTTTGACCCTGCTCTGCTTGTATTACTCGCAGCATATTGCTATTAATTTGATACTATACACTTGTAAGTCACTGGAGAAAATAAACAAAAATACATAGCTTAATCCTGTGTTTGTGAAGAACATATTTTATATCAACAAGTGAAAGGCCTTGAACAGGGGCAGACTGACAACTCATGGGGATCATGGGGCCCCTGTGTCCTTGCCCAAACTCAAAAAAAGCCTATGAAAAGGGTACCAGGGGCATCTCGTGGGGCCCCCTACTGACCCCGGGCCCTCGAGTTTCCAAATGGTCAGTCCGCCCCTGGCCTTGAAACATCTGGTACATGTCTTTTTTGTCTACTACGTCCTCACTTCTCCTACATTCAACCTCTGCACTGGTAAAAACATACTGCATAGGTGATATACATACAGTATGATGAAATAATAGAGATAAATGCAACAGGGTCACTAGAATTTTTCTTGCTTGTAGTCTCCAAACCCCAAATCATAAAATGTAATATGCAGTATACAGTCAGGTCCATAAATATTGGGACATCAACACAATTCTAACATTTTTGGCTCTATACACCACCACAATGGATTTGAAATTAAACGAACAAGATGTGCTTTAACTGCAGACTGTCAGCTTTAATTTGAGGGTATTTACATCCAAATCAGGTGAACGGTGTAGGAATTACAACAGTTTGCATATGTGCCTCCCACTTGTTAAGGGACCAAAAGTAATGGGACAGAATAACAATCATAAATCAAACTTTCACTTTTTAATACTTGGTTGCAAATCCTTTGCAGTCAATTACAGCCTGAAGTCTGGAACATATAGACATCACCAGACGCTAGGTTTCATCCCTGGTGATGCTCTGCCAGGCCTCTACTGCAACTGTCTTCAGTTCCTGCTTGTTCTTGGGACATTTTCCCTTCAGTTTTGTCTTCAGCAAGTGAAATGCCGCTCAATCGGATTCAGGTCAGGTGATTGACTTGGCCATTGCATCACATTCCACTTCTTTCCCTTAAAAAACTCTTTGGTTGCTTTTGCAGTATGCTTTGGGTCATTCTCCATCTGCACTGTGAAGCGGTGTCCAATGAGTTCTGAAGCATTTGGCTGAATATGAGCAGATAATATTGCCCGAAACACTTCAGAATTCATCCTGCTGCTTTTGTCAGCAGTCACATCATCAATAAATACAAGAGAACCAGTTCCATTGGCAGCCATACATGCCCACGCCATGACACTACCACCACCATGCTTCACTGATGAGGTGGTATGCTTAGGATCATGAGCAGTTCCTTTCCTTCTCCATACTCTTCTCTTCCCATCACTCTGGTACAAGTTGATCTCGGTCTCATCTGTCCATAGGATGTTGTTCCAGAACTGTGAAGGCTTTTTTAGATGTCGTTTGGCAAACTCTAATCTGGCCTTCCTGTTTTTGAGGCTCACCAATGGTTTACATCTTGTGGTGAACCCTCTGTATTCACTCTGGTGAAGTCTTCTCTTGATTGTTGACTTTGACACACATACACCCACCTCCTGGAGAGTGTTCTTGATCTGGCCAACTGTAGTGAAGGGTGTTTTCTTCACCAGGGAAAGAATTCTTCGGTCATCCACCACAGTTGTTTTCCATGGTCTTCCGGGTCTTTTGGTGTTGCTGAGCTCACCGGTGCGTTCCTTCTTTTTAAGAATGTTCCAAACAGTTGTTTTGGTCACGCCTAATGTTTTTGCTATCTCTCTGATGGGTTTGTTTTGTTTTTTCAGCCTATTGCTGGCTTGCTTCACTGATAGTGACAGCTCTTTGGATCTCATCTTGAGAGTTGACAGCAACAGATTCCAAATGCAAATAGCACACTTGAAATGAACTCTGGATCTTTTATCTGCTCATTGTAATTGGGATAATGAGGGAATAACACACACCTGGCCATGGAACAGCTGAGAAGCCAATTGTCCCATTACTTTTGGTCCCTTAACAAGTGGGAGGCACATATGCAAACTGTTGTAATTCCTACACCGTTCACCTGATTTGGATGTAAATACCCTCAAATTAAAGCTGACAGTCTGCAGTTAAAGAACATCTTGCTTGTTTCATTTCAAATCCATTGTGGTGGTGTATAGAGACAAAAATGTTAGAATTGTGTCGAAGTCCCAATATTTATGGACCTGACTGTAGCAACTTACCATTCCTTAGATGTAGCTGCATTCATTTTTTTTAGGCTTTTTTAATTTTATTTTTACCTGCTCATCTTGTCAGTAAGGCTAGGTGCACATCTGTGCAGGTGGTGCCTCTGCGAATCCGCATAAAGATCTGTGCAGCCGCACCACACGCACAGTAGAATACTAACCCGCGGGCGGTTGCCATTAGTTCTAATGGCACGCCGCCTGCACTGGAAAACGCAACTGTACTGGGAACCGAGGTTCCTGCGCGGGCTGCGTTTTCGAAAGAAGTGCAGGGACTTTTTCCCTGCGTGTCACGGGTATGGGAGTCTATTTAAGTGAATAGGTTCTCATGCCCGTGCAAAACGCGGCCCTCACGGTCGCATATATTTGAACCGGGGCTAAGGGCTCATTCACACTATGTGCAGTGACTGGCTTTTTTCTGCACTTGATCAATGCCAGTCACCGCAAAGGCACATAGAAAACAATTGATTTCTATGTGCCCTGTTCACACAGGCTGCATTTTACCGTAATGCACCAGAGCTCACCTGAAATCACTGTCCATGTTAGGAATGAATGAAAGTGTAACTTTGACATTTCAATAAAAGGTAAAAAAAAAAGAAAAGAAAGAGTGCTTGGAATAGTAACAAGTTGTTGCAAAGTACCACCCACCACAGCAGGCACACAAGGGATATTAGCACACGCATTAAACTTGATCATTTTAGAAAGTGGCAAGTGTGAATGGGCCCTAAGTGTGTTATTTTTCAATTTCCTTTAACTAACCAGACTTTATTGTCATCGCAAAATACAAGGGGGCAGTCTTTATGCCTGGAGGAAAACCGATATCACCTCCACATACGAAAAGGCTTCTTCACTCCCTCAAGAACGAATTTTGGTCAGCTCAGTAGATTTGGTCTGGATGCATTCCCAAATGCACAAAATATAACTGGATATAACATTTCTAGGTAACACCAGAGATTGTTGATCCATGGAATATCAGATTGCCTTATAGGAGATGAGGATTTTTTTTTCCTTTGCTGGAGCAAATTGGATCATGCTTCCTATAGGGTTGGATCAGCTGTGGGTATAGGTGTATGGAGGTTTTCTGTTTTTTTTACTGTGTATTTTTTTTTCTATTGGTTGAATTAGATGAACATGTTTTTTTCAACCTGACTATGTAACTAAAGTGCTCAAAAAAATTAAAGGAACACATATGGACTTGGTAATGTGTTAGGAATGTAAAGATGCCCCATCGTTTGATGGAAATGAAACCTCAAGAGGGCTGAATTCAAAGACACCCCGAAAATCAAAGTGAAAAAAATATGCAGCAGGCTAGTCCATTTTGCTGAAATTTGATTGCAGTTTGTATAGCCCTCACATGCTTGTATGCATGCCTGACAATGTCGGGGCATGCTCCTAATGAGACAACGGATGGTGTCCTGGGGTATTTCTTCCCAGATCTCGACCAGGACATCACTGAGCTCCTGGACAGTCTGATGTGAAACCTGGCATCGTTGGATGGAATGAAACATGATATCCCAGAAGTGTTTTATTGGATTTAGGTCAGGCGAGCGTGGGGACTATTCAATGGTATCAATTCCTTCTTCCTCCAGGAACTGCCTGCATACTCATGCCACATGAGGCTGAGCATTGTCATGCACCTGAAGGAATCCAGGACCCACTGCACCAGCGTAGGGCCTGACAATGGGTCCAAGGATTTCATCCCGATACCTAATGGCAGTCAGGGTGCCATTGTCTAGCCCAGGGGTGGGCAAACCTTTTGACTTGAGAGCCGCAATGGGTTCATATATTGGACCCAGGGGCCGGACCAAGAGTAGATGAATGATGTGTATGTGTCATCCATAGTAAGTATAGTAATATTCCCCCATAGTAAGCATAGTAATTAATCCCCCATATAGTAATTCATCCCCCATAGTAATTCATCCCCCATATAGTAATTCATCCCCCATATAGTAATTCCCCCCATATAGTAATTCATCCCCCATATAGTAATTAATCCCCCATATAGTAATTCATCCCCCATAGTAATTCATCCCCCATATAGTAATTCATCCCCCCTACAGTAATTCATCCCCCATATAGTAATTCACCCCCCCATATAGTAATTCCTCCCCCATAGTAATTCATCCCCCATATAGTAATTCATCCCCCATAGTAATTTATCCCCCCTATAGTAATTCATCCCCCCTATAGTAATTCATCCCCCCTATAGTAATTCATTCCCCATATTAATTCATCCCCCATATTAAGTCCCCAAGTCCCCCCCTGTGTCAATTCACTTACCTTTGCTCCGCGCGTTCCTCTCGCCGTGTCCCGCGCCGTTCCGGTGTAGCATGAAAATCTCTCTCCTATGAGGATCTGTCCCCCTCGACGTATCTGCGCATGTGCCAGTTTCAGGCATTAGCAGCCAATCGGCGATCTCCGGCACATGCGCAGATACGTCGAGGGGGACAGACACCGGTCTTCAGGGCGGACTGTGAGAGGAGCCTAGCTCCGCGGGCCGGATTAAAAGGTCCGCCGGGCCGTATACGGCCCGCGGGTCGTAGTTTGCCCATTGCTGGTCTAGCCTGTAGAGGTCTGTGCGTCCCTCCATGGATATGGCTCCCCAGACCATCACTGACCCACCACCAAAACTGTCATGCTGAACGATGTTACAGGCAGCATAACATTCTCCATGGCTTCTCCAGACCTTTTCACGTCTGTCACATGTGCTCAGGGTGAACCTGCTCTCATCTGTGAAAAGCACAGGGCGCCAGTGGTGGACCTGCCAATTCTGGTGTTCAATGGCAAATGCCAATTGAGCTCTATGGTGTCGGGCAGTGAGCACAGGGCCCACTAGAGGATGTTGGGCCCTCATGCCAAATGCATAACTAATGAAAAAAAGTCAGAAAAGATGAGTAGGGAAAAAAATGTCAGTGGCCTCCACCTGTAAAACCATTCCTGTTTTGGGGGTTATCTACTGTTGCCGTCTAGTGCAACTGTTGTTAATTTAATTACCACCGAAGCAGCTGAAACTGATTAACAAACCCTTCTGCTACTTACCTGACCAGATCAATATCCCAGGAGTTTAATAGATTTAAATCTATACTCTGATAAAAAAAAAAAGTGTTCCTTTAATTTTTTTGAGCAGTGTACATAACTATATAACCAGGGTGTATAGCAAATGTGTCAGAGAGTTGAGATAAATCATTTAACACTAATTTACCGTGATTAGCTGTTATTCATGTTGTGAAAACCTTTATCCTAAAAGGTTAAAAACTGTTTCTGTAACAGATCAGAGTGAGTGCCATTGAAAACAATGGGCTGTGATTTGTCATGTGACTTTATGTATCCAAAGTTGCATGACATGTCACACAAGTGTGAATGAAGCCTAAATCTACTAGTCCATCTAACATCACAGGTTGATGTCTAAGGGTGGCTATGGTGCTCCTCCATAGATATGGTGGAGGAGTGATTGTAGCCAGAATACTGTCAGGATCACCAGGTGAAAATAAAAGGCAAAGGTTTTTAAAGGAAAACTAATGCAGCCACCATATTTAAGGACCTGCAATATATCATATTTTTGCTTCTGAGTTTAGATACGCGTTAAGTGCTTGAATTCTGTTGGATCACAGTATCTTTTTTTACAGAATGCTGCATGTCTGATAAGCAGTATATTCCTTTCCAGAGTCAAATCTGCATTACAGATCTTTCAATGATAAAAAAAAACAAATCTGAATATCATTGTTTGTGTCCATACCCTATCTATACCTAAGAATCACCAATTTTAACTTCTATTCTCATGCAATTAACTCTTCCTAACCTCTTCCTAATTTTAAAACCCATCTATGGGGAAGCATAAACCCTCCACCCATTCATTAACCATTTTCCTTAAAAATTAAACTTTAAAACTTATTTTTTTTACTCACCTAAGTCTGTCATATTGTGACCCACTGCAGCACGTTTTGCAGGACTGAAGGCCAGTGATCCAACCCTGCAGTACATGCCCGCCGCTGACCAGTGCCCTCATCATGAGCCTATGAATACCATGCTGATGGACAACCACTGAACAGTATAATGTCTATATCACCCAGGAAGCAATGTGGGCAACCAAAAAAGGACCATCCCACTTTGCAGTCCATAAGAAAGAAGACTTGGACCAGACATGTAATGTGAACAGCAGAGCAGAGGACAAGGGTCACCGCTGGCAGGGCAGAGGACAGGGATTCACCGCTGAAAGGACAGAAGACAGGGGTCACCACTGGCAAGAGAAAGGACAGGGGTCACAGCTGGCAAGGGAGAGGGCAGGAGTCCCTGTTGGCAGGGCAGAGGACAGGGGTCACCGCTGAAGGAAAAAGGAGAGGGGTCCCCGCTGGCAGGAGAGAGGGCAGGGGTCACTGTTGGTAATTGAGAGGACAGGGGTTACCATTGGCAGGAGAGAGGGCAGTGGTCACCGCTGGAAGAAAAGAGGGCAGTGGTCACCGCTGTAAGAAAAGAGGACAGGGGTCAACGCTGGAAGGAGAGAGGACAGGGGTCAACGCTGGAAAGATAAGAGGGCAAGGATCAACTCTGGCACGGCAGAGGACAGAGGTCACCACTGGCAGTGCAGAGGACAGATGTCACCACTGGTAGGAGAGAGGACAGGGGTCACCGCTGGAAGGCGAGAGGACAGGTGTCACCGCTGGAAGGGTTGAAGACAAGGATCAACTCTGGCAAGGCAGAGGACAGCTGTCACCACTAGAAGGGCAGAGGAGAGGGGACACACCTGACAGTGCAGAGGACAGATGTCACCGCTGAAGGATAGAGCCCAGGGGTCACCACTGGAAGGATAGAAGACAGGGGTCACCACTGAAAGGATAGAGCCCAGGCACCACCTGGAAGGAGAGAGCGCAGGGGTTACCGCTGGAAGGATAGAAGACAGGGGTCACCACTGGAAGGATAGAAGACAGGGGTCACTGCTGGAAGGATAGAGGATGGAGGTCATTGCTGGAAGGAGAGAGGACAGGGGTCACGACTGGAAGGATAGAAGACGGGGGTCACCGCTGGAAGGATAGAGAACAGGGGTCACTGCTGGAAAGAGAGAGGACAGGGGTCACTGCTAGCAGGACACTCAGCATAGCTCCCATCCCTGCATTGTACATGCACAGCCTACGTACAGGCAGCAAGATCTCCTTTGTGGTTCCTTCCCACACAATACAGCTTACACACGGATACAATCTGCACAGTGTCTAGCTGTTAATATGTTGCACTTCTGACCTGTGAAATTCCCTGGTCAGCGTGGCTTCAGTAACCAGCCTACACACTGTGCAGATCGTAGCTGTGTGTAAGGGAATGTGTTGTGTGTGAAGGAACCGAGATCTTGCTGCCTGTGCTAAGGCTGTATATGTACAGTGCAGAGACAGCTGGGTACAGCGTCAGGTGTGAAGGAGGGTTGTGGGTAGGAAACTTTGAGGGAGGCAACTGAAATATTGGGGGGGGGCACAGTCCACCCCAGCACCCCCTAGATCTGGCCATGGCTTCGGGAGGTATGGGGTGACCTACCCCTATAGCAAGGGCATTATCCAACTGTACGGCTACCCTCATGAGGGCCGCTATGTTGTGGGTATCTCCAAGCCTCTCTCACAGCCAGGCAAAAGGTATTTCTTACACCAACTTCGATCCAGAGACAATGACCAGTCCATGATCTTGGTTTTGTTATTCTATTAGGGGAAATCAACTTGGATGGGGAATATGGATTATGGGTTGCCCAATTTGGCTTGAAACAATGGAAGAGAGACACTTCCCTCCTATGTACAAAGGCAGATTTTGGACTGTTATTTTCCTAAAAGCCATCAGTCGTTATGGATCAATAGCAGCTGCCCTTTACGAGCGAGGAACTAGCAGCTCCACAGCCTGCAAGCACTACCAGCCCTCCTGGCTTCTCTGAAGATCTCCTGGGACAAGGATTAATGATTAAGCCCAGTTCTGTCCTTAGCTTGCTATATGTGGCAGTCTTTCCCCTTTTAGATTGCAGAGTGTGTTGCTGTACTCAAACTGTCCTCTTTGCTCCCTGCTGCTCCAGGCCTTGATCCCATTCATGCCTCTCTGCTGAATGTATCCTCCCAAGCCCAGCCTCCCCTCCAGGGGACCCCTCTTAGGTACCGACAGTCTCCTCAGCACGCCATCTTCACCTGACTCCTCTGTCAGCCTCACTCTCCCATATTTATGGGGCAGTCCACCACTCTATCAGGGTCTCCAAACCTGGGACTGGCCAGACTCCCATGAATATGCAGATTAGGCCTCCACCCCTTCTTACTTACCGACTTCTGGAAGGTTCTACGGTCCTCCAGAGGCAGGCGGAGGCAATAGAGCCACAACCTGTTGACTCATTCAGCTGACCTGCAATAATCCGACCTTAATCACGAGACTCGCATAACTACCATGAATCATACAGAATGATTTTGCCTATAATACACTACACTATTCTAGTAGCACACTAGAGGGTGCTACACAACTTTACTCAAAGATGCTCAGTTTGCCTTTATCGACAAGCGCCCCTTACCTGCTTAGGCAGTTTGTTTTTTACTAAAGGTGTTTTTTTTTTTTTTAAAGTAAAGTTGAACTACCCCTTTAATCGACTGAGAGTGAAATACAGGGCAGTACAACAAAAATGTGGGTCTCTTTCCCATATCTCCAACTGTCCCTTATTTAAAAGCAAATTCCTCTGTTCCCCTTACCTTCTTGGTTGTCCCTTGTTTTGATCTGGTATGTAGGCTTCCATAAAAAATGTACCTTTTAACTAGAAGAAGTAATATACTACACTCAGCAATCCCCTCCACCTGAGCGTTTTGAAGTGCATTGTTAGAGGAGCTTTAACACTTGTCACTCAGATTATCCTATTGTGTCCATTTACATCTGAACAATGCACTGTAGATCAACACAAAAAAGTGCAGGAGCTCCTTTGTGGTATGATTGTATGTCTTTGGCTCCAATAGACTTCAACAGCAGAGCTTGAAAAATGCATGGAGCATATATTTTTTTAATTATTTCGCACCTAACAACTATCTTATCTTCCTAGTTACTAGCTTTCCATTGGCTAAAACATCTTAAAAGAAAAAATGCATAGTTTCAAAGATTGCCACAAGCAGAAATAAATCTCTGAACTATTTTGGGCTTAAATTTTCAGTTTATATTTCTGGTTTGTGGAAACAGTATGCATTTTTTCTTTTGAATTGTTTTAAAACTTTTTTTTACTAGAGACTCCAGATGGAGAGTGATGGGCTAGTAAGGCCAATTTTTCAGGCTCTGTGTTTAAAACACTCAGGTTCAAGCCCGAAAATGAAAAGCACAAAAACGACAGAAAATGCCAATGCTCAAGTGTGAATGTAGTCTAAAGCTTACATCAGACCTCTAAATTGAATTGAAAAGCCAATATAATGAAACACGCACTTGTGAGTTTAACCAACCAGTTTTTTCATACTAAAGCAGAGCTCCACCCAAAAGGGGACGTTCCGCTTTAAGGCTTTGTCCCCTGCTCCCCGTTAAGGATTGGCACCTTTGGGGAGTGGGGTGGAGCAGGTACCCGCTCCCACTTCCGGTGCAATCACCTAAGGCGATTGGAAGTGGAATTTGTCCTCCCCCCGCCCTCCCCGTAGTCTTCTGGGACACATGACAAGTTCCAGAATACTATGGGATCATTCACAAAGCGCAGCACTACTCGCGCATTCACAGTGGGTACCCGGCTGTGAAGCCACAAGCTGTCACAGCCAGGTGCCCACACTGAAGATACCGGCTCTGGGGACAGAAGAAGACCGGTGAAACCAGCCGTGGTGAGGACACTGCTGGACCGAGGGACAGGTAAGTGTCTGTATTTTAAAAATCAGCAGCTGCAGTTTTTGGAGCTGCTGACTTTTATTTTTTTTTTAATACAACTGGAACTCCTCTTTAATGCTTCATGGCCCTCTTAAGTTGCGGGCACAACAGGGGTGTGCCCTTTGCCTACATATACAATACTTTGTGCTATAATATTTCCCTTTTTTCCAATCTCACATGCTGGTCGGTATGTCATTCTCAATCAAGAGAATTGGTCCTACTGGAAACATTGTTGTTTTACCTGTGTTAGAAAATACAGCATGACAATGCAGCCAGACATTTACAGAAATGTCTATGTAGTCAGAGAACTGCTGTGTGCCCAAGCACTATCCACTCCCCCATCCCCAACATAGCAAAGAAATAATACTGATTTTCAGGGCACATTTCCACAGATAAAATCTTGTATTTCTGTGGCATTTGTCAGCTTAAAAGTGTATCTCCATGTAATTTACTGGCATTTCATTCCTTTGAGGAATCTTTACAAGCGTTATTAAGAAGAGTGTGGCACATACCAGTCCTGAATATTGACTTGTCACTGGGTAAGCTGCAGCCTGTGTTATTTACGGCCATAACCCAGACACTGTAATATTTATCCGGCTCAAGGTCCTCCAAGATGCAGAAACTTTCTTTCACCGTGACCCTGTATTCCTCCAGCAGCCCTGCAGTGAGAAAATATCCCAAAAGACACTATAAGCTTCATTGCTAGTAATATGGAGTCATACATCATGGGTGACATAACTGCAAACCTGAGACAATATAAAGAACGGTACAGACACAGCCTTGGATGTTACTTCAGTATTAAATTGAATTTATAATGACTTGTGTGGACACAATCAATCTTGCTTTTCTGATCTCTGAATCCTAATCTTATGTTTGGAGGATCCTGGAGGACGGCGTTCCTCCCAACATGGAAATGCAGTAGGCTTGGGGCCCATCATAGCCAGAAAGGTGACTCATGTTCATTGAGTACAACAGAGGTCATGCATTAACGCCATTCATCATGGCAGTAAATGTTAGGGAGCTGCTACAGAGGTGGTCTACTTTTTATTAAGTATAATGGTTGAAGGAGTGTTCAGTGGTGTGGTGTCTAAAATCATGTAGCACAGTGCTCAGGTTCTGGCAGTTGGCACAAGGGGGAACCTATTTTATCATTTACTGTATGTATTTAAAGTAAATCTGTCATGAAGGAATTATGTAGGCTGACATTGCTGACACAGATTTAAAGTATGAGTGTCCTGGGTCGGTAATTCAAAGTGTTGAAGCCAGGTACAGTCAGGAAACTAGTATTTTCATATGGAGTCCAGTAATGGAACCCCCCCTACTTTTCTCAAGGTGTGTACTTTAAGGAAACATAAGGGTCTTGATATTGGGAAGCTATTATTTAATTACAAATCCATTTTAAATTGGCCTTAGAATCAATGATTTGGCATGTAAATATGAAGATACCTAGATCAGCCTTTGGTCCACATAATGATGCAGAATATACATACCTGTGACAAGCAGAAGAAACAAAATGTAATTTAAAAAGGCAGTTTAGGCCTAAAAACAACATGTGAGCATGGGTCCTGTGTATGAAAGTAAAACGATCATTGTCTATGTTGCTCCTCAGCAACCACTCAGGTTCTCCCTTTCTCTTTCTAATCTCCCCCAAGTATCAGGAAAATATAAAGTTGACTGGTTGCTAGGAGGAAACACAAACAGTTCTTTAGATGCTTTCAGACATGAGGCCAAATGGCATTACGTTGTCAAGGCACTAAACTCATGAGCGTTGTTTAAAGTACATATGAACTTTTACTAAAAAGTACACCAACCTGCCACCCTAGACAAGGCCAGTTTTCCATTACTGCAGCCTGTAGGCCCGCAATCTTTGGCATTCACAGTAACTCTTATATTAGGATCACCTCAATATGTTCTTGTTTTTGTGGTCCTTACCCAGCTTGCAGAGGCGTAGCTTGAAACTTGTTGGCCTAGATGCAAACGTTGACTTGGGGAACTCATGTATTGTGTCTGGCGGCAAGGTAAAGAAGTGTCTGGATGACAGGCAAAGTGCCCAGGGGCTGGGCAAGGAGCCTGGAGGATAGGTAAGGAGCCCAGGGGCTGCTGGGACCCACACTAACTTTCCAGAAGAACTTTGAAAGCCCGATAGATGCCTCATAACATGATTCACTCTTTAATCTTCACTCACTTTACTGTAGCATCACATGCTCCATCTCCAGTTGGAGAGCATGTACCCCCAGTTGGGCCCCTGCCATAACTGAATGCAGATCGGGAAGGTGAGGAGAGCTCAGCAGGGACTCGCTCACAGACTGGCAGAGACAGGGAAGACACAGGGCTGGGAGGCAATGGGGAGAAGTTGGGGATGAGACAGTCTACTTACTACTGTGCACTGTGCATTTATCATTCCCTTCAGCACGTAACCCACCTCCTCCACTCAGCTGCCCTATCCTGTCACATTCCTAACATACGATCTTCTCAGGTGACTCTGTAGTCCTCACATAGTCACACTCTGCTCTATGGTTACACAGTGACATGTAAAAAAATGGAAGCTGCAGGGCCCCCCTGGAGTATGGGTGGGGCCACAGTTGTAACCCCTGAGACCCCTGATGCTACACCCATGCAGCTTAGCATATTTTGATAGTTTATATGAGATGTCTTTATTATTAATGATAACAAGAAAGATTTGTGTGGTCAATAATAATTCAGGAAAAAATGCTGGCTCTTCTCTGCTTCCTATAGGCATGGGCCCACTATAAATCTGTTCCTGTCTCCATCCCTCCTGAAGTAAATTATATTAGAAACCCCCTATCCAAGCTTACTACCGTGGTCGGTTGTGTATTGATCCAACCACAATTCTCTTTAACAGTGGGCACATCTGTACAATGAGCACTCATGGACTTGTTTAGAGTCATCTGTGACAGTAGATGTTTGGGTGACAGTTTTGGCTATTCCAGTAGAATATAGTTGACTGAAGTTGAAAAGGCTGGGAAGGGTGAGTCAATGTCCTTTTTAATAAACACACACTTGTCCTTTAACTGTTCATTGTAAATACTAGCTTTAACTGGATATGCTGTAACAAGCTTTTACAAACCATTTAAAATGCCTGAAGCAGCTTTCTCAAAGCCCTTAAAACATTCAGCTCTAGCTCATAACTTTTTATGAAACAAAATGGGGAAGCATTAAAACTTCTGTCAGTTTTTTTATTGCAGTTTGTGTCCCCATTGGGGAGTTTTTTCCTCATTTCCCATTGAAAAACATTTTTTCTGTAAAATGGAAAAGGTTTAGAACTTCTATAAAGAAGGTTATTAATCCTGTCTGTGTCTTTCCATCCCAGTGATTTCTGCCCCCATTATTGCTTTCCTGCTGTCACAGGCTGTCAGAAGAACAGGAATTGTGGTGAAATCTTAACCATAAAAGTTGGACGGAAGTATTTACCTTTTCCAAGTCTGTCCAAAATGAAAAAAAAAACAAAAACATTTTTGTCTGGATTTGGGCTTTAAGGGTGAAAATTCAAACGTCTGTTCCTGACTTGTCATCTTTAAAGGTTTTAATAAAAATACCATTATTGATTTGCAAATGATTGCTGATGCATTGTCAAGCATAGAATAAACAGTGCCCAAATGCTTAAAGTGTTACTAAACCCACAACAGTAAAATCAGTCTGTATATACAGTAAAGCATGCTTGTTATATTCACTGTGGAACCTAAGGGGTTAATCCTCTGCATTGTCTAAAAACGCTGTTTGATCCTGACTTCTCTGATCCTCCCCTTCTTCCAGTGTCCCGCTCTTATCTCCTGATAAGACATATTGTGTGGAGTCACTCTGCACATGCACAGTTTGATGTGTATTGCTAGAGAGGTTTTTTTTTTTTTTTTCTTGGGAGAATGCATGTGATCAGCACAGGGCCAATCAGCACTGCCCAGACAGAGAGTCAGGGGTTCTGCATTCTCCTAAAGCAAAATGAAAACTCCTCCTATAAGCTATAACCAGTGCTCTGCTGAACATGATAGAAGTCACAAGACTGCTCTAACTGCTGATGAGAAAAGGTATTTAGCAGTTTATATTTACTAAAATAATTGCATTTCCATGTTCTGTGTACTGTGGGAGACTGGATATAGTGAATGCAGGGTCCGGGGTTAAGTAACACTTTAAGATCAACAGAAACAAATATATTTTTACAAACAATTCTACTCACCATTTTCATCGCGATTTCCTTGAGGCTCCTCCATGCAGTACACCTGGAAATAATCAATGATATCTTCCTCACTCATTGTCCAGTAAACTGTGATGGAAGTGCTGGTGGCAGAATTGGCTTCCTGTGTTTTTAACTTCGGTGTCTGTGGAACTGCAAAATTATTGAACACTGTTACTGAATGTTCAAAAAGACAACTCCAGCCAACCAGCTAAATAAACTGATGAAAAGGATGTTTTCCCTGGGCTTAAAGGACCTTTGGGTACATGTTACATATTCCACCCGTTTTAGTTCCCACTCCTGCAGCCGCTGCCTGCTCCTCTGCATCTAGTGACAAGTAGTGGGGGATCTTCTCCTCCAAGCAGCTGTAACTGTTTTTTTTTTTAAAGTGGCTGGAGGGGGGGCTCCGCCAACCCAGCCGCTTCATTCATTCTCAGAGTTCTATGAATGGGAAGCTACAAGTATCAACAGACTTTGTGGCTATTAGCTTGTAGTTCTCAGTGAACTACCATGGCGGTGCTGAGCGCTCTGGTAATTCTTTATCTCTTCCTGTCATTGTGCATCTGCCTGCCCATACAAGGTACGAGCAGGCAGATACACTGACAAGTCTGCATGGCACCCATGATCTGCTGACAGCGGGTGAAATGCTTTACAGGCTCTAAGCAAAATAAATAAATAAATAATTTCCCCCCCCCCTGCAAAAAGACGTGCATTTATTTATTTATTTTCAAGGAAAAGAAAGGGGGGGGGGGTCTGAGGTCCTAAAACACCTGTTCTAAGGTGACAACACTGCTGCTCAACAGATACAATACAGTGAGTAAATATTGTCACCCTAGGACAAGCAATGAGTTACTAGCAGGATTACCCGGGAACATAAAGGATGAAGAGCCTGAAAAATGGAAACTAAGCCAAGATGTCTAAGGGTTGGTAAACCACAATATATTATTTAGTTATATAGTTTGTTATTGGGTTAATATGCTCTTTAATAATGACACTGTTTACAAATTCTAGGTGTCCTTTTATGATGGTTGTAAAGTGGGAATGTACATTGGTAATCCAGAAGTAGAAAACATTATTGCTTAATAAGGTCGTAAAATCTTCTGCCAAGCTGCTCCTCTTGGGAACTTAATACTCAGCTCAGTCTGAGAGGCCTTATCCCTGGATGTGTTTAGATGCAGACTAAAAATTCACCTTCTCAATAACGCTTCCCTTGTTGAGAATTTTCAGATAACAATAAAACCAATCAGTTTCACATACTGCAGGTATGCAAAACCTAGAAAATTCACTCAATTGACTTTTGTCTGAGTTCTCTATAATCCACTTGCATCTACAGTAGGACACAGAGGACCTCATGGGTCAGTAGAAGAGCAGTATAAGCCTGTGTTGAGGGGCTATTATTCATATTAGACGGGTTTCACATTCCTATACAGGTCTATGGGAATGCAAAACCCATTTGAAGCAGGTCCAATGCACCTGACAATGCATTCTGAATGATCTTAGAAGCATCTCAAACTGATGAAATTGACACAAGCCCAAAGTCCATTTGCACAGACCCTAGAGTGTATGACCTAGAGCATTTGCAGCATAACTACCTCACCTTCTTCTTCCCGAATCACCAATCACATTAAAACTTACAAGACATATTGGAATCCGATTATTGGGAAACATCATAATACAGTCATTTTAGGATTTCTATGTGGGAGAGGAAGGATGTGGGTGTTCTGGCATCACACACTGCTATATTCCAGGATGACCAGATCCCTGAGAAAAGGGAGTGAAGTAGTCCACTACAGCAATGTAGCAATATCTGGATGAAGTACTCAGCAGGTATCAGTTGCTCTCTAGGTATATCTTAAAGCCCAACTCCAGGAAAATGATCTCTTGCTGCAAGAGTTATTTGCTTGTTTAGGTCTAGGGGACGTGTTAAAGAAGATTTTCTTACCGGCTCCTTGCTGCTGCTAGACCCGTCCCCATAGTATCTTCTCCCCTATGCTCCAGCAGTCTAAGGTCCTGATGTCACCAAAAGCAATGCAAGGCCCATAGTCCTCTACTAGATATGAGGATACCGAGGCACAGTCCAACAGCGGAGCTATGGAGGGCACCATCTGCCAGGGGGGGCAGAGGATCAGGCAAGTTAAAGACTAAACGAGCAGTTAACCTTTGCAGTATAGGCACAGCCCCACTGCAAGAGATAATTTTCAAATATCCCAGAGGTGGGATATTTATATGTGAACCTTAAATCTATTTTCAGTATATTTGACATCCAGCCTTACTGTATAAGCACATTTTTTGGGAGAATCTGTTCCTAGATTTATTTTGTTGGAGATCCTGCCAGTAGCAGCACTTCCTGTCACAGGCTGACAACGCTAAGCCACTGCCTTTCAATTAGCAGAAATGTTGTCAGCCCGCTGTGCAAGCTCCTTCACTTGGCTGTTTGATTGCTTATCTTACAGATCTGATAAGCAGTATAAGGGCAAACTGAAAGAATGTGGCAGACTGACAACACTGCTACTAAATTGTGAGGAAGCGGCTTAATGTTGTCAACCTGTAATTGGAAGTGCTATTATTGGCAGGATCTTCTTTGCAACAGAAAAAAAAAAGTTGTTTTAGAAACTGTATTGTATGAGTTACAATACTAAACAGGGAAAAGGAGATTTTTTTGGGGGGGTTTCATATACTTTAAAGCGCAGCTCCACCCAAAAGAGAAAGTAATGACTCTTCCCCTGTGCTTCGTTAAGGATTGGCACCTTTGGGGAGTGAAGAGGGAGCAGGTACCCAATTTTTACATATACCCGCTCACACTTCCACTGTGAACACTTAGGCAATCAGAAGCAGAAGTTCTCCTCCCTTTCTCCCTCCCTTCCCCACCCTGTAGTCTTCTGGGACATGTGACAGGTCTCAAAAGATTGCAGGACCATTCACAGCGCTGCTTGCGCATGTGCAGTGGGCACCTGGCTGTGAAGCCTGAAAACTGTCACAGCGAGGTGACTACACTTAAGGTGCCGGCACCGGGGACAGGAGACAGCCAGTGAACCTGGATGGGGTGAGGACACCGCTGGATTGCAGGACAGGTAAGGGTCTGTTTTTTAAAAATCAGCAGCTACAGGTTTTGTAGCTGCTGACTTTTATTTTTTTTTTTTAACAGGAGACTGGAGCTTCACTTTAGTTTTATATCTTAGCTGGAGTGTACCCAAGAGTCTGTGATACTGTGGTAGCTGCATCGAAAAGTCCAGAAAGGGATCAAGGCCTGGACACCAGCCTTGGCTGTGGGTTCCCTGCAGGCGATCTCATTCCAGGGCAGAATGAGAATCTGTGTTGATGGGCTTTTATTTGCTTCTGGCAGGTTTTCCCAATCCCATGCAACTGTATGGGAATGTAATACCTGCTGGGTGCAGGTCAAATGCAGGTTAGAAGAAGGTCCACTGCAATTCAAATGCACCTACAGTGCCATGAAAAAGTATTCATACCCCGTGACATTTTCCACATTTTATCATGTTACAACCAAAAATGTAAATGTATTTTATTGGGATTTTATGTGATAGACCAACACAAAGTGGCACATAATTGTGAAGTGGAAGGAAAATGATAAAATGGTTTTCAAAATTATTTACAAATAAATTTCTGAAAAGCGTATTTATCCCTGCTGAATCAATACTTTGTAGAACCACCTTTTGCTGCAATTACAGCAGTACGTATTTTTGGGTATGTCCAGGGGTGGACTGACAACTCATGGGGCCCCCGGGAAATAGGGGATCATGGGGCCCCTGCGTCCTCACCCACACTCAAACCACACCCAAAAAAAGTCTATGAAAAGGTACCAGGGGCATCTCATGGGGCCCCCTACTGACCCCGGGCCCTCGGGCAGTGGTCCCTCTGCCCCTGGGTATGTCTCTACCAGATTTGCACATCTAGAGAATGAAATTTTTGCCCATTCTTTGCAAAATAGCTCAAGCTCTGTCAGATTGGATGGAGAGTGTCTGTGAACAGTAATTTTAAAGTGTTGCCACAGGTTCTCAATTGGATTTAGGTCTGAACTTTGACTGGGCCATTCTAACACATGAATATGCTTTGATCTAAACCATTCCAGTGTAGCTCTGGCTGTATGTTTAGGGTTGTTGTCCTGCTGGAAGGTGAACCTCTGCCCCAGTCTCAAGTCTCCTAAAGACTCTAACGGGTTTTCTTCTGAGATTGCCCTATACTTGGCAATATTTTGCATCTATCTTCCCATCAACTCTGACCAGCTTCCTTGTCCCTGCTGAAGTAAAGCATCCCCACAACATGATGCTGCCACCACCATGTTTCATGGTGGGGATGGTGTGTTCATGGTGATATGCAGTGTTAGTTTTCCGCCACACATAAAGTTTTGGTTTTAGGCCAAAAAGTTAAATTTTGGTCTCATCTGACCAGAGCATCTTCTTCCATGTTTTCTGTGTCCTCCACATGGGTTCTCGCAAACTGCAAACAGGACTTCTTTTGGCTTTCTTGTAACAATGGCTTTCTTCTTGCCACTCTTCCAGATTTGTGGAGTGTACGACTAATAGTTGTCCTGTGGACAGATTCTCCCACCTGAGCTGTGGATCTCTGCAGCTCCTCCAGAGTTACCATGGGCCTCTTGGCTGCTTCTCTGATTAATGCTCTTATTGCCCGGCCTGTCAGTTTTGGTGGATGGCCATGTCTTGGTAGGTTTGCAGTTGTGCCATACTCTTTCCATTTTCGGATGATAAATTGAACAGTGCTCCGTGAGATGTTCAAACCTTGGGATATTTTTTTATAACCTAACCCTGCTTTAACCATTTGCCGCCTGCCCTATGGCCGAATGGCTGGCGGCAAATGTCATCAGCGTTCCGGGTGGACGCCATATTGCGTCCTCCCGCACATGCGCAGATTGCACTCCTGCAGAGCAGCGCAGCAGCGCAATCTGTCACCGGCCGTGACCAATCACAGCAGTTCACATGACAGTTGTATACAATGGATGGCTTCATACATGCCATCCATTGTATACTAGTGTCTAGCTGTGCATGGTCACAGCTAATCACATGCACATGTCATGTGATTAGCTGTGGCCAAATCACAGCTAAGCACAAAAAAAAAAAAACCCTGAATGAATCGATGTCATTCAGGTAAATGCTTGCTTATAGCAAAGTAATTCTTTGCTATAAGCAAATTGTGTAAAAAAAAAAAAAATACTGATCACTTCCCCAAAGTAGTACAATGTTACTATGGTAATATTGTACTACTTTGGTCATAGTGAAATATGAAAAAAAAATCTTAAAAAAAATGTAATAAAAAATAAACAAAATTTAAAAAAAAAAAAATATATATATATATATATTTTTCATACTGTCACCAGTCAGTGTCCCTGATCACCGCCATGCCAGTTATATGATGACGCTGTACTGCACTGGTGACAATATGTAAAAAAAAAAATAGTGAAACTAATTTTTTCATTTTCCGAAAAATTATGACAAAAAAAATACAACTTCAAAAAACTCGCCATGCCTCTTATGAAGTACATCGGACTGTCTACTTTGCAAAAAGTGGTCATTTGAGGATATCTGTAATGTTCTGACATTCTTGGACCTCAAGAAATTAGATTGGCTGTCAGTACATCAGGATTGATCAATATTCAGATATATCCCATAGTTTGTGAACTCTATAACTTTTCTACAAACTAAAAAATACATCCTAATTTGGGTTATTTTCACCAAAGACATGTAGCAGAATACATCTCGGTCTAAATTTATGAAGAACATTTATTTGCAAACTTTTATAACAGAAACAAAGAAAAACTTTTTTTTTTTTTCAAAATTTTTGGTCTTTTTTTGTTAATTTAGCAAAAAATAAATACCCCAGTGGTGATTAAATACCACCAAAAGAAAGCACTAGTTGTGTGAAGAAAATGATAAAATTTTAGTTTGGGTACAATGTTGTATGACCGTGCAATTGTCATTCAAAGTGTGAGAGCGCTGAAACTTGAAAACTGGCCTGGGCAGGAAGGTGTAAAATTGCACGGTATTGAAACGGTTAAACTTCTCCACTACGTTATCCCTGACCTGTCTGGTGTGTTCCTTGGCCTTCATGATGCTCTTCCTTCACTAATGTTCTCTAATAAACCTCTGAGGGCTTCACAAAACAGCTGTATTTATATGGAGAATAAATTACACACAGGTGGACTCTATTTACTAATTAGGTGGTATCTGAAGGCAATTGGTTCCACTAGTTTAGTTTAGATTTAGTTAGGGGTATCAGACTAAAGGCTGAATGCAAATGCACGCCACACTTTTCAGATATTTATATGTAAAAAATTTTGAAAATCATTTGCCATTTTCCTTCCACTTCACAATTATGTGACACTTTGTATTGGTCTATCACATAAATTCCCAATAAAATACATTTACGTTTTTGGTTGTAAGATGACAAAATGTGGAAAATTTAAAGGGGTATGAATACTTTTTCAAGGCATTGTATCAATGAGTTCTGAATGATCTCAGTTGTGTCTCAAACTGATTGCACACAAGGCAAAGTTCATCAACTCATAGGCTCCTGGACCTGAGTATGAGGGGGGATGAATTTCAACGTATACCCACCCCCTACTGATACCCTAACCAAACTATGGCCCTCTGTTCTCCCTCCTTGAGCTTCCTTTTATTTGGAGTTTCTACAATTCCTTTATTTCATTAGCTAGCTCCATAATTCCTGCATCAACCTGCTGTTCTTTTTCAGGACCCATGGACCCAAAGGTCTGGGCGTCTTTGGTATTTTCTTCTGAAATCCAATAGAAATGATTGAAATGAAAACAAATTACCCTTGCCAGGTATCCAATAAAAGGGGGAAACCTGTCACTTGTACAGGAGGTCCACATTAAGACGAGCTGCTACCTAATCATATAATTTAACTGACCCCCTACTGATATATACTGTCATCATCCATGAACTGCACCTAACATCCTGTTTACGAAAAAATGCCATATAAATGTTTGTTGTTGCTGTAAAACACCAGGTCATGAAAACAACATCAAATAGACCACACACAGTGCAGACTTTATTGCAGGTAGCAGCTGCCATAATGCATCAAGGTTCAAATAACAAAAATATTTTGGACAAAGTGGAAGTGACTCCTTAAGTGAGAGCTTTAAGAAAAGGTATCTCCTGTCCTCGGGTATTTATCATGTTCCACATAACTGAGTGAAACATACTGAACACAACACACTCTGAAAAACAGTGGTACGACTGCATAGGCCAATGCCTTGTGACTCTGGACAGGTTATCTTACATATCAGTCTCCCAGAATTAGCCTGTGTCGTCTTCTGAGAAGCTCTGAATTTCACAGTGACAAGATACCCTGGACCTTATGTCACGACTGACAGATCTCTCCTCTTATGTGACACACAGCTGTTAGAGTACAATTTCCTGGACTCCATTGCAAATTCTTCTATTTCTAAAGGCAAATCCAAAATGTCTTCATTGCAATGATGTAAGTGTGAAATTCAGTGTGCATGTCATAGATCAGACGACAATTACTGTCACACCCAATGCAGCAAGAGAGAAAACGCAGGTTACTGTTAAGTAGTATATGAAATCTTGTTATGTTGGCTAGGATACCCATGTTACTTTCAGTATCAACCATACTCAGTACACTCTAAGGATCCGAATAACGTCACCTATTGTAATTTTTCAACATAAATGAATTTGTTAATGGGTCTATAACTCCCTATAGAATTTAACCACTTCAGTACTGGACACTTTCGACCTATTACTGACCAGGCCAATTTTCAGCTTTCAGAGCTGTTGCACTTTGAATGACAAATGCGCAGTCATGCAACACTACCCATGTGAAATTTTTATAATTTTTTTTTTCACACAGTTGGATATTTCTTTTGGTGATATTAAATCACCACTGGATTTTTAATTTTTTTGCTAAATAAACAAAAACATTTTTTGAAAAAAAAAAACCACATTTTCTTAATTTCTGTTATAAAATGTTGAAAATAAATAATCTTTCTTTACAAATATAGGCCAAACTGTATTCTGCTACATTTCTTTGGTTAAAAAAAAAACTTAGATCAGAGTATATTATTTAGTCTGTGGGAAAGTTAAAAAGACCACAAATTATTGTATAGATATCTGAAAATCAATCAGTCCTGATGTACTGATGGCCTATCTCATTTCTTTAGGCCTGAAAATGCCAGGACAGTACAAATATCCCCCAAATTACACCTTTCTGCGAAGTAGGCAGTCCTAGGTATTTAGTAAGAGGCATAGTGAGTTTTTTGAAGTTGCAATTTTTGTCACAATTTTTTTGAAAATGAAGAAATTTAAAAGAAATATTTTATTCCCAATTTTTTTTACATACGGTCACCAGTGCAGTACAGTGTCATACTTTCACTTTTTCTTTTTACAATTTTATAGAACACACTGTGACCAGAGCAATATAATGTCACCCTAATAACATTGTACATTTTTTCTCTGTTTATAAGCAACCATTTTTACTGAATGAAATTGATTCATTCAGCGTTTACTATTGTGGTTAGCTGTGATTGGCCACAGTTAGTTACATGTTACAGATGGGCTGTGATTGGCCCTGTCTGTACCATGCTATCACTGTGACGAATCACAGAGATCAATACACAATGGATGGCATGAATGAAAGCAATCCATTGTGTACAATTGTCATGTGGTCTGCTGTGTTTGGTTATAGCGATCACATGGTCCTGGCAGCAGTCAGTACACTGATCTGTCAACTTCTGTGTCTGTTGGACACAGCAGGTGATAGATTGCACCACAGCATGGACTGGGGGGGGCTGCAACAGTCAGCTTTTTCCAAAAGAAAGAAAAAAACTGCCACAGTAAGTTTGAAACCAGTTACAGTATCTCACAGAAGTGAGTACACCCCTCACATTTTTATAAATATTTTATTCTATCTTTTCATGTGACAACACTGAAGAAATGACACCTTGCTACAATGTAAAGTATACAGCTTGTATAACAGTGTAAATTTGCTGTCCCCTCAAAACAACTCAACACACAGCCATTAATGTCTAAACCACTGGCAACAAAAGTGAGTACACCCCTAAGTGAAACTGTCCAATTTGGGCCCAATTAGCCATTTTTCCTCCTCGGTGTCATGTGACTCGTTAGTGTTACAAGGTCTCAGGTGTGAATGGGGAGCAGGTGTGTTAAATTTGGTGTTATTGCTCTCACTCATACTGGTCACTGGAAGTTCAGCATGGCACCTCATGACAAAGAACTCTCTGAGGATCCGAAAAAAAAGAATTGTTGCTATACATAAAGATGGCCTAGGCTATAAGAAGATTGTCAAGACCCTGAAACTGAGCTGCCAAGACCATACATCGGTTTAACAGGACAGGTTCCACTCAGAACAAGCCTCGCCATGGTCACACACTGCATCAAATTGGTCTGGCTGTCATCCCAGAAGGAAGCCCCTTCTAAAGGTGATGCACAAGAAAGCCTGCAAATAGTTTGCTGAAGACAAGCAGACTAAGGACATGGATTACTGGAACCATGTCCTGTGGTATGATGAGACCAAGATAAACTTATTTGGTTCAGATGGTGTCAAGCGTGTGTGGCGGCAACCAGGTGAGGAGTACAAAGACAAGTGTGTCTTGCCTACAGTCAAGCATGGTGGTGGGAGTGTCATGGTCTGGGGCTGCATGAGTGCTGCTGGCACTGGCGAGATACAGTTCATTGAGGGAACCTTGAATGCCAACATGTACTGTGACATACTGAAGCAGAGCATGATCCCCTCCCATCGGAGACTGGGCCGCAGGGCAGTATTCCAACATGTTAACGACCCCAAACACACCTCCAAGACTGCCTTGCTAAAGAAGCTGAGGGTAAAGGTGATGGACTGGCCAAGCATGTCTCCAGACCTAAGCCCTATTGAGCATCTGTGGGACATCCTCAAATGGAAGGTGGAGGAGAGCAAGGTCTCTAACATCCACCAGCTCTGTGATGTCATCATGAAGGAGTGGAAGAGGACTACTGTGGCAATCTGTGAAGCTCTGGTGAACTCCATACCCAAGAGGGTTAAGGCAGTGCTGGAAAATAATGGTGACCACACAAAATATTGACACTTTGCGCCCAATTTGGACATTTTCACTTAGGGGTGTACTCACTTTTGCTGCCAGAGGTTTAGGCATTAATGGCTGTGTTTTGAGTTATTTTGAGGGGACAGCAAATTTACACGGTTATACAAGTTGTACACTGACTACTTTACATTGTAGCAAAGGGTCATTTCTTCAATGTTGTCACATGAAAAGATAGAATCAAATATTTACAAAAATATGAGGGGTGTACTCACTTCTATGAGATACTGTACATTCCTGGCATGTGCCCGGGAATGTAACTATCACATTTGCTTGTGTTCTCAGCAATACTGTCAGAACATCAATTGGTTGGTGCTATAACTGATCACATGTGCAGCTCCAGGGCAGTTAAAGATCAAACAGATGCTAGGATGGCAGCTTATGTGGCTGAAAATGATAGGAGGGTTTGGTTCCACATAAAAGCTAAACTCCATGGATAAAAATCCTTACCCTTGCAGTAGGTCCCCCTCCCCACTGCAAGGGTTAACTATCTATTTTGCCTAGGGAATGCTAAATAAGGTGATATACAAGCCCTTTTCCTTGCTCCCTTGGCAGCTTTTCTCTGCTGTCCAATGCTCCAGAATGTGAGCAAGTCCTCAGCATCCCCCTCTGTACAATGCAGAACTGATGGTTCTGCATTGCATGGGGTGATATCAGAGATGTGACCAGTCGAACATCAAGAAGGGAAGAGCCTTTGGGGGATTGCTTGTACAAAGTTTATCACCCTATTCATCTTCCCTTAGGCAAAACGAGCCATTAATCCTTGCAGTGGCAAGGTAGGTGAACCCACTGCAAGGGTAAAGATTCATCCCTGGAGGTTAGCTTTGAATCAGCATCAGATATTAAAAGGCATTATATTGTATATAAAATACAGATCCTGACATCAAGGTTGGTATTATGTAACTAGGACAGCATGGTTTTATAACTGCACAGATCTCATCTGGTTCGTGGAAATCAACAATCTGGACATTCCATGATGACTGGTTAAGGTGCCAGTGTTACCTGAGTGAATATAAATGCTAAGGTATCTTCCTGACACTCAAAAAGTCTTCAACATTACAGAACAAGTCCAGTTGAATGTGACCAACTACTGCTAAATATACCATTATTATTATTATACAGTGTTTATATAGCGTCAAAGGGTTAGCGATGGATATACGAGAACTTTCACAGACATACCTGAGACATGTTTCACTTCCTTCTGGCCTCCTTCAGAAGCATTTGCAGATAGATGATCAAAAAGTGAGAAAGCACTGGGCATCTTTTCTAGGGATAAGGTGTTTTCTATTGTTGTGATTAACCTAGATTTAATAAGAAACAAAAAACATGAAACCAGTATTATTCACACACATTACAAGCAGGTGAGTCAGGTATTGGACTTTGTGCACCATGCAATCTAATAGGAATTATTTTGTAATAATTGTATTGGTTGTTTTTTATTTTGCTTTAGCTGCCATGTTTTACAAAGAATAACAGTATTTATAAATTCAGTGGACCTCATAAGTGGGGTAGTGCGGGTTGTGTGCAATCAATATGCAGCTGTATGCTAGACCAGCACTCTAAGCCAAGCAGCGTTCTATTGCTGTGTACTGTGTTGTGGGTCTAAACACTGTGAAAATGCTTACAAGAGGGATGCAAAGGGATGCCCTTATGAGTTTGCTGTTGCCCCTTTACTGTCCAGGCATTGGCTGTGGCACTTTCTGGATAAGTCTGTATTGCTTAGCTGGAATATAGACTGCAGGGAAATCCAGGGTCTAATTTGCTATCTGAGGAAGGGTTGTAACAGCGCAAACACTGCAAAGTCCTGGGAAATGGTAGTATGGGGTGATCGTGGTATTAGTGGCTACTGTATGAAGAGCGAAGGATTCCGTGTGGCACTGAGGGCAAGGCTTCCAAATAAGCTGTAGCAACTTCTGTAGATAAGAAAAGGAGAGAAGCGCCTCTAAGTGCAATAAGTCTTTTATTCAAGTCTAAATGTAGAAACACTCACATGTGTGAAGTAATCATAAGCCTAAAAACCGTGGTTAACAATAGTTAACCCGGGTGAAGAGCCGTCATCTCTCTGCGATGTGGGGAGGTCAGCTCTCGGCTGGAACAGCGTGGTGGCTGGAGGGGAACTGCTTGAAAAAGGAGCGCACTTCCGCCTTCCACGGCCAGTGCATGTTCCGAAACGCGTCGCAGTGCACCCTGGGATCTGACGTCATCACGGCCACGCCTCCGCTACGTTCCAGCGTGCGTTCCATCCGGCTCTGAGGGAGGACGTGCACGCCGGCCGGCCTCACCGCTGTTCCAGCCGAGAGCTGACCTCCCCACATTGCAGTAAGATGACGGCTCTTCACCCAAGTTACCACCCCACCGTTAACTATTGTTAACCACGGTTTTTATGCTTATGATTACTTCACACATGTGAGTGTTTCTACATTTAGACTTGAATAAAAAGACTTATTGCACTTAGAGGCGCTTCTCTCCTTTTCTCATCTAATTTGCTATCTGACAGAGATTAGCTCATAAATCTATTTGGAACTAGAACCAGATAGAAGATAAAACTTTTGGCAGAGGAACACCGCCCATATATGTACTGCCATGGCATATACCTTTTTTAGGGAAGCCTTGGAGAAATGCCTAAAAATTACCACAAATTGCCAAAATATTGTTAACAATGCAGAAAGTGGATCAAGCCACAGGTTTTTATTGTGCAGCATTACAACCTTGGGCACTGTGCGGGCCAGCCACTGGCATCCAAACAACCAATGACGTCATTGGTTGATAAGGAGGACGTTGATGCTTGCACAGCATACTTGTTTGCCCCTCCCCCGCCCCTTTCTGTCACCGCTGGGGAGAAAGGGAGCAAAACTGAGAGAGAAGAAAAATGCAAGAATTCTAGTTAGTATCGGTTTGGAAAAGTGGAGGAATAAATCACATATAATGTTAGGTAACCAGTGTGTGTGGATGTGCTGAGATATGTAGAACCATTAGTTTTGGTTTTTACACTTTAGAATAGGGTGCCGCAAAATTGTGCAGAATTTTAAAGGGTGCCTAGACTGAAAAAAAGTTGAGAAACACTGAGCTAAATACCTGAAGACTGGCTATGTACTGTATTTCTTCAAATTTTATATGTTTTTTAACAAACAAGAAGAAATATACCAGTTTCTTCCTTTCTTTTATACTGATATATCCCACTTAAAGCTGAATAGGAAAATAAAAAAAATGACCCTTTCAGTAGGGTACCCCCAACTGCAAGGGGTAAATATTTGTTTTGTCTAGGGGAGAACAGCCACTATACTTACAACATACCTTTTTCCGCTTTCCAACAGGCTTCCCAACTGCATGACCTAAACCCCAAAGCCATTTCACATTACCACTTTGTCAATCACATGCACTCCAACACCATCATGTACAGGGTGTCCCTAAAGCCTGGACACATGGGCAAAATGCATATTTTCAATAAATTTCAATACATTTTTCGACAACATTTTATTTAATTGAAATATTGATCAATAATATCTTCAATGTGATTTCCACCATTTGTGATGCAAAGTTCCATGCGCTTTGCAAGATTCACATGAACTTGATGCAGTATCTCCACATTTACGTCAATTTGCGCACATACGTTAATGATGTCTTCCTTCAGGTTATTCATATCTGTGATATTCATTAAGTACACCTTCTCCTTTAGCATACCCCAAAAAAAGAAGTCGGGGGGTTAAGGTCTGGTGAGCTTATGTAGTGATATATTATACACATATATACACACATATAGTGATATTTCCTATGCATCCAGACTTTAGGGTCACCCTATACAATAGAGGACCAGCATTGGAAAGAAGAGCCTACATTTCATTGCAAGAAGCCATATTATGGCCACCATGGATATTATATTATCACTTTACAGCTTAATCCCCAACATGAACTGGACTAAGGCAGCAAGATATTAAAAAAACCCCCAAAACAAACAAACAAAAAAAAAACATTGTGGCTATGCCAACAGAATTCTTATTAATTGGTTTGGACCTCAGACCTGAGAACAAATATTTTATTTTGAATATACTCCTTACAAACAAACACAAGGGACAGTGACCGTTAGGTCAGCAGTCCAGTCTTTTGCTAATCTGTTTATGAGGTATCTTGGTATGAAAAACCATATCTTCCTCTCAGTTCCCTATTGTAATACCGTGTTTCCCCGAAAATAAGACATCCTCCAAAAATAAGACCTACTTACAGGTTTCCTTCTGGGTGAAATATAAGGCATCCCCCCGAAAATAAGGCCCCCCTAGGCTCTGTCTCGTAATGAAAATTAATTTACCGTAAACTGGTTGCTAGGGCCGCCCCGACTGGCGTCTAGCAACCAGTGACGTCACTGCTGTGTGGAGGCGGAGCGGAGGTCAGAGTGAGCGGGAGAGAGATGCGTGTAGAAGAACAGGAGGATCAGAGCGGACGGGACGCGGCGAAGGTGGTGAGTGCTGGTCTGTCTCTGGTGACACCGCCCTCATGATGACTGAAGGTTCTCAGTCAGTGGCAGACCCTGCTCCAGCCCAGGTCCAGGCCCCAGCCAGCCCAGTGACAGTCCTCAGGCAGTCCCCAGGGGGGAAATGTCTGATAAAGGGGTGGGGGGGATGTCTGGTGAAGGTGTTCAGTGGTACAGGGGTGGGGGGAGGGGGATCACTTAAAATGACACAGGAGGATCAGAGGGGGCAATCAAAATGACACAGGAGGATCAGAGGGGACAATCAAAATGACACAGGAGGATCGGAGGGGGCAATCAAAATGACAGGAGGATCAGAGGGGGCAATCAAAATGACACAGGAGGATCAGAGGGAGCAATCAAAATGACACAGGAGGATCAGAGGGGACAATCAAAATGACACAGGAGGATCAGAGGGGACAATCAAAATGACACAGGAGGATCAAAAGGGGTTACTAAAATGGTAATTTCCTTTATTTTCATTTAACAATAAATGTGTACCGTATTCTTCTTCATGGAAAAATAAGACATCCCATGAAAATAAGACCTAGGGCATCTTTGGGAGCAAAAATTAATATAAGACACGGTCTTATTTTCAGGGAAACAGGGTAGTCGTTTGTAAGGGAAAAATTTGCTAAATTGGAAATTTCTATGGAAATTGCCCCTAAGGGTATCAGACTTGGTACCCAAAGAGCTGGCGAGTTAGAGTTTGACTTGAATTTGAGTTAGAGTACGACTGAAGAGATATCACACACGAGTTCTCTGAATTTGTTCTAAAAATGATAATCAAAAATCTCAGAAATGTTAGAGAAATTTCATAAAAAGATTATCTGACACAGAAGATAATTACAAGGGGAATCCAACATCCATCAAAAAATGCTCAAAAAGAGCCAGAAAGGTCAAATCAATCAAAAATGCAACACAGAAGGATTTTTTTTTTCCTGCCTCAAAATGCTGAGTTTAAAATATGCCTCTAAACATCCAAATGTGCATGGCCACATAGTGTAACATTGAGCAACTTCTATAGGCAAAATACAAAACTCCTGTAGAAGCAGTGGTTTTTACGCCAGTGTGCATGGAGCCTTAATGTTGGTTTGTTAGGCTGTTTCCCCCTCTATTGCCACTTTGTGGTTCAGGAGTCAATTCACTAAGAGATAAATACCGCATGAATTTTTGAGTTATTATTATTATACAGTATTTATATAGCGCCAACAGTTTGCTCAGCGCTTTACAATATAACGGGAGACAATACAGCAACAATACAGTTCAATACAAGAGGGATAGGAGGGCCCTGCTCCTTGGAGCTTACAATCTAGGAGTTAAAATAAGTCATGTGTTATTTATCTCAAAAGTAGTCAATTCACTAAAAAAATACGCTATTTACTGAATGCATTAAATATTTATGCTTTGCAATATTTATCATTTAAATTTAGCATTATTTTTGGTGGGGTTTTTTTAAATTTTTTTTTTCTACATGCTTAGGCCCTTTTCACATGAGCGGACCAATTGGGTCCACCTGTCCGTTTTTCAAGCGGACTCGATCGGATGCTCCATTGCTCTCTATGGAGGTGTAAACGGACAAGTATTGGTTTGGATCCGCCTGCATCCAATCTGATCCTGTCCGCTAAAAATGGATGAGGATCTGTTCCCCATCTGTCTGGTGGATCAGATGACAATCAGATGGGAACGGGCAGGCTGTCCGTTTCCATCCAACAGCCCATAAAGGACAGTGGGCTGTGTCCATGTCCTCTTTGCATAAGCGGAGCGGACACAGACCTGTCATGTGCTTGCTCAGCAGGGATCAGCGGGCAGATCCCCTGCTGGGCAAATGGATTGCTAAAGGGTCCGCCCGGTGTGAAAGGGCAATAACACTGTACCAGAAGAAGATAGTTCTGTAAATAAATGCACATAGAAATATTATGAAACTGTGAAAACATTGTAGTGTGCTTTCATTCACAGAACGATCTCCCTCTCGTGAAATGTTACAAGTTTCATTCCTGAGCTCAGGGCAGAACATTTCCATACTGATACATGGTAAACTTTTAACACACTGGCCAGTGCAGAGTTCCCCTCATTGTTATTTTGTACATTTCTAAGGCTCCATTCACAATTGTGCAACTTGTCATGCAACTTTGGACATCCCAGCCTATTCTTTTCAATGGCATCCATTCAAATACCGACTGTCTACTGGCAGGTGATAGTAAATTGACTTGATGTATCTCTTTTTTTGAATATTTTACTTTGATGAATTGACTCTTTTATTATCTCGTGATATTTCAGAATAATGGGTCACATTACCTTCATATCGTATGCAAAATCCTGTAGTGAATTTACTTCTTAGTATTGGACATTACTCAGGTCTTATTTGTTATAGCCTTTTAGGTCCATCTAAAATGTTTTATATATATAATGGTACCTGGTAGTGTATATTTTAAAAAGCGTATCATCCCCTGTTATGTTTGGCCTATATTGTTTACTGGTTAATATTCTGTATATATTTGGGTTTTTTAAAGTTGATTTTCAGTTGTATCCCATTGCCCAGAAGTTTTCTTTTTTTTGCAGGATCAGAGCCCCTTTGGTTGTGAAGTTGCGTAGTTATTTGACTGATAAATTGCTCATGCTTGAGCATATGATGTGCTTCTGATTCCTATGATTCCTGGAGAGAAGAGAAGAGTGCTAGATGTTCGAATATGGAATTATAAGGTAAGTAAACACTCACTGGCCATTTTATTGGGTACATCTTGCTAGTGCCAGGTTGGACCCCCTTTGCCTTCAGAACTGCCTTAATTCTTCATGACATAGGTTCAACAAGGTGTTGGAAACATTCCTCACAGACTTTGGTCCATATTGACATGAGTTACTGTTGCCTTTCTATCATCTCAAACCAGTCTGCCCATTCTCTGACCTCTAACATCAACAAGGCATTTTGGTCCACACAACTGTTGCTCACTGGATATTTTATCTTTTTTGGACCATTCTGTGTAAATATCAAAGATGGTTGTGCATGAAAATCCCAGTAGATCAGCAGTTTTTGAAATACTCAGATCAGCCTGTCTGGCACCAACAACCATGCCATGTTCAAAGTCACTTAAATCCCCTTTCTTCCCCATCCTGATGCTCGGTTTGATCTTCAGCAAGTCGCCTATGCTAATGATACACACATCTATCTTTCTACTCCTCCCCTCGCCCCTTCAATCTCCTCTTGCATTACTAACCTACTAAGTGACATAGCATGGATGTCACTCCACTTCCTCAAACTCAATCTTTCTAAAACAGAGGTCATACTATTCCCTCCAGCCCGTGCCCCCTCCCCTGACTTCTCCATCAAGATCAATAATACAACCATCAGTCCCACCCCTCATGCCAGGGTACTAGGTGTAATCCTAGACTCCCATCTGTCCTTTCAGCCCCCAATCACTGTCCAAATCTTGTAGACTTCACCTCTGCAACATCTCCAAGATACGCCCGTTTTTAACCTCGGAAACCACTAAGCAACTTATTCACTCCCTTGTTATATCTCGCCTTGACTATTGTAACTCCCTCCTCATTGTCCTACCTAATCGCAGGCCATCCCCTCTTCAATCTATCATGAATGCTGCTGCCAGACTCATCCACCTTACCAACCATTCCATGTCTGCCATCCCTCTCTACCAATCCCTCCACTGACTTCCCATTGCCCAATGAATAAAATCAAAACATTAACAATAACATATAAAGACATTTATAACTGCCCCAAATTACATCACCAATCTTGTCTCCAAATATCACTTAAACCGGGTGTCGGCAACCCGCGGCTCCATAGCCGCATGCGGCTCTTTTTCACCTTGGCTGCGGCTCCGGAGCACACTGCCCACCAGGTGACAGGCAATAGGGCAGCAATGGGCAAACTACGGGACCTTTTAATCCGGCCCGCGGAGCTAGGCTCCCGCTAGGCTCCTCTCACAGTCCGCCCTGAAGACCGGTGTAGCATGAAAATCTGTCTCCTATGAGGATCTGTCCCCCTCGACATATCTGCGCATGTGCCGGAGATCGCCGATTGGCTGCTAATGCCTGAAACTGGCACATGCGCAGATACGTCGAGGGGGAGAGATCCTCATAGGAGACAGATTTTCATGCTACACCGGAACGGCGCGGGAACACGGCGAGAGGAACGCGCGGAGCAAAGGTAAGTGAATTGACACAGGGGGGACTTGGAGACTTAATATGGGGGATGAATTAATATGGGGGATGAATTACTATGGGGGATGAATTACTATATGGGGGATGAATTACTATGGGGGATGCATTACTATATGGGGGATTAATTACTATGGGGGATGAATTACTATGTGGGGGATGAATTACTATGGGGGATGAATTACTATGTGGGGGATGAATTACTATATGGGGGATGAATTACTATATGGGGGATGTATTTTCAGTTTAAAAATGTGGCTCTCAAAATAAATTTCAATCGTGGTTTTGGCGAGATTTGGCTCAGTTGAAAAAAAAGGTTGCCCACCACTGGCCTAAGGCTATGATTGTGATTATGACGATACACTGTGGCCCTGATTAACCCTTTGCTTACTGGGCCCTTAAACCCCCTTCATGACCAGAGCGCTTTTTGCAATATATGCAGTGTCGGATTTATTTTAAATGTTGCAATGGTTTTGCGGCTCCCAGTCTTTTTTTCCCTCTCGGAAACGGGTCCAAGTGGCTCTTTATGTCTTAAAGGTTGCAGACCCCTGACCTAAACTGTCCTCTATGCTCCTTCCACAACGACCTCCTGCTCTCTAGCTCCCTTGTCTCCTCCTCCCATGCTTGTCTCCAGGACTTCTCCAGAGTCTCACCGATCTTCTGGAACTCTCTACCCCAATCTATCCGACTATCGCCTACTCTGCCCACTTTTAGACGATCTCTGAAAACCTATCTCTTCAGGGAAGCCTATCCTGCCTTCAGCTAATAACCAAATCTACTATTTCTCCTATCAGTTCATCCCCCACAGTTATTACCTTTTGTACCACCAGCCCCTCCCTCTTAGACTGTAAGCTCCAAGGAGCAGGGCCCTCCTAACCCTCTTGTATTGACCTGTATTGTTGCTGTATTGTCTCCCGTTATATTGTAAAGCGCTGAGCAAACTGTTGGCGCTATATAAATCCTGTATAATAATAATAATATTAAGTCATCTTCACCACATCTAGATGCCTAAATGCATTAAGTTGCTGCCATGTGATTGGCTGATTAGCAATATGTGTTACCAAGCAATTGAACAGGTGTACCTAATAAAGTGGCCAGTCAATGTAATTGCCTTTTCTGTTCCCCCTAAATGCAACATTCATTTAACCCTTGCAGTGCAGGGGGAGCCCCTACCACAAGGCTCATTTTTAAATTTTCCAGAGCTTATCTTTAAGGGAAATTAAATTATACACAAAAAAGTATAAAACACAGTCTGGAAACAAAAAGAAAAGCATATAAGTTTACTTTTATTGTATATACAGCAATTCTATATAAAGGAAATACTTTGGATGGCTTTAGGGTGGAATAAATCCCTCTAATTATAAAAGTGTTTTTATATGCAGAGAGAGCATTAAAAACATTGCCAGAGGTTCTTCATCACTCTAAATGTGTGTGTGTGTTTTTTTTCTCTCTCCTGACAGGAAGTGAAGGAAAATCTCCTCAATATGGCAATAAAGACCTGACAGAGGCTCCAATCCTTTATCCAAAACAAAATACAAGCGTTTAACTGGAGTTGATTATTAAAGGTATTACCCTTAGTTACTTGTTTTGTATAATTCCTTTAAAAACCAACTCCAGCTACACTTAGTAGGATTCAGGACTGCTCATTTTAATAATAGCAACTCATAAAATTTATTTTAAAAATGTAACAATACTGAGGAATGTTATGTAAAATTGTTCATACCACCTTCCAGTAACAATGACTTTAAAACTATGTTGTTACAAGAGAATATGTCTGTGGTGCAGCATCATTACATAGTGTGCATTACTTTGTGACCTCACTTCAGAGAAGAATCAGCGAACCAGATAGATGGCACAAATACATTGACCGCTTGCCCACTGCCCTATGGCCGTTGTACTGCTACAAGGTAGCTGCACTGTGCAAACTCATGTAAATACACGTGATTTTGCATTTCCAGGTAGGGGGCGTGTGCACCTCCCTAACCACGCTGCTATTGGCTTCTGGGGATGTCAATCACCGAGTCCCGGCTGCCGATTCCCAGCTGGGATTCGGTGATAGAGAAGCTGAGAGGGGAGGGAGGTTTCTCTCCTGTCATCATGGACATGCTGCTTTCTATCTCTCTGCACAGCAGAGAGATAGAAAGCAGCAGGTCTCCTTAGTAAAAGAGCACACAGTACACAGTCTAACTACTCCCTAACACACTTCCTGTCACTCCCTAACATACAGTTAACCCTCTGATCGCCCCAGATGTTAACCCCTTCCTGCCCAGTGTAATAATTATAGTGTCAGTGCTTTATTAGCACTGATCACGGTATTAATGTCACTGGAGATGTCAGTGGATGTTAGTCAGTTCCCACCCAGTGTCACAATGCCAGCCGCAGTCCCACTATAAGTCACTGTGATCGCCGCCATTACTAGTATATAAGAAAAAATAAATAAAAATTCCAGTATATATACTGCCATTTGTAGATGCTATACCTTTCACTTAAACCAATCAATATACACCTATTGGGATTATTTTTGGCAAAGACATGTAGCAGAATAACTTTTTGGCCTGAATTTTTGAAGAAATTTAATATTTTTTTTATTAGATATGTTTTAGAGCAAAAAATATTGTTGTTTTTAAAAAAATTTCAGTCTTTTTTTTTTATACCATTTATACCGCAAAAAAAAACAAAAAAGCAGAGGTGATGAAATACCACCAAAAGAAAGTTCTATTTATGGGGAAAAAAACAACATAAATTTTAGTTATGTACAGCGTTGCATACCAGCGCAATTATAAGTTAAATTAACGCAGTGCCGTATTGCAAAAATGGCCTGGTCAGGAAGGGGGTAAATCTTCCAGAGGGTAGGTGGTTAAAATGTTAGGATATATTTATTCTTCTGTATTGTGGTATGTAGTTCTGTACACAACAATTGTCTTAAATGTGCACTCAAATACACAATAATTTACTTAATTCTTCCCCAGTTTAGTCTCATTATTCAACAGCAGGACAACATGCTGACTCAGAAGTCAACTAAGGGACACCAACATGGCCAAAATGTCTAGTTGGGGGAAAAAAGCAGACAGGCACACAGCAATCCACAGCACAACTGTATTTTTGGGTAAAAAGTTCTTATGCATCATATTATATTGAAATTGGTCTTAAACACTTCAGTAAAGAGGTTACTCTGCATTCCTGAACAAACAAGATCCATGCTGTACAAAACAGAAGATGTTGTACCTGCCATTGATGTCATTATGAGTCTAGAAAATAGAAAACAAATGTCTATTATAAGTAACATGTCTGGAAGCGCATTGTAGAGCAAAATGATAAAATAATGTCTTGCGAATACAAAGTCATACATTAGTGTGTGGGATGCTCTAATGTTTACAAAACTATGCAAGTGCATCCACGGTATCTGTGTTAGGCCAGAGGGTCCCACTGTTCAGTGTACAGCAGGTACATTCTTGCCACTTTGGAAAACAGTTTAGAAAACTCTGATAAATAAAAACAGCAATAAAAAGGTATTTTAAAGATAAATTCCTTGCCATAAAGGAAATATGGGAGATGTCAATGTTGACCGTTTTTAAAAAGTTAATCATGTTAGTATTTCGTGTTTAATACATTCAGAGTCATTTAAAAAAAAAGTGCATAGATCAAGAAAGTTAGAGAGAAGTTAGGGGTCCTTATTTGAGAACCTGTCTTGGGTCAGTTACTCAAGGTACTGAAGCCAGAGTTAGTCAGGTGTCAGGGAACTAGCATTTTTAGAAATTAGGGTCAGGATTGGCAGTCTCCATGTTCATTCATGACAGGTTTACTTTAGAGTGATTTTGTAGCTATTTTTTAAAGGTGAAATCAAGAGCTCAAGCAACAATATCCAAAGAGAAAAGCACTAACATTTCTCTTGTACCATAACAGAACAAAACAATTTTCGTTTAATCAAAACAGTATTAGTTCGGAAAAAAAAAATCAAGAGACCAAGACCACTCATGCTCAAATGCAAAAGAATACATTGCAATACAATGCAATACATTACATCACTTACAAAGTTGTATTCTGTTGTTCGAGACTTTTTGTAACTTTAGAAACCTCCTCATTTTCAAAATGAGACTAGCATGCAAAAAAACAAAACAAAAACCGAACGCCCATTCGTCGCCAATTTTCTCATCATGTGTATTGGGCATAAGACATTTTCAAATGTATGTTTTACTACACCATCAATTGTATTTTACATGTAAATTCAATTAGAATTTAAGCCCATGTTTATGATGAATTTTCATTCATTTTCCAAAATTACAAGACATGGGAAGATGGAGTAGCAAATAGTGGTGTAGTCGATATATTGGCAGGTAAAACAATTCACATGTGTGTTTCTAAACTACGTATTTAGTTTCTTGGCTGTAGTTCTCTTTGATGTTGAAAACAACTGATTTTTACAGCAAAGTCTAGAAGACAAACATTCTAAAATTTTAGCCCTATGGGGGCCAAGTAAATGTTTTTTTGCTGTCTTCTGTTCTCTGTGATTGGAATACAATGTACCATTACTGGTAGCAAGGATAACGATGTATGTGACTAGTGATTGACAGGTATGGATAAAGGAGTACAAAGGGGTGGAACACTGTTAAGTATGGTTATGTTTTCATTTACACAAGCCTTTTATTAAGGAAAACCACACATTTGTAAGACTTACCGCCAGAAAAGCAATAGCATCCAGTTGATCCAGGTCCTTGGCTGCTTTCTCCAGGATTTCTTTTGCTGTATCCACATTTTGTTGGAAACTGACCATCTGGTCATATAAATAATCCATCTTCATCTTCTTCACTTCCTGAAAGCTCTCCCTCTTTTCCTTGTGCTGGGCAATCACTTTTTCTACCATCTTTTCATTCTGTTCTGCCAAACTCTTCTCAGCTTCTGTACAGTTTTTCTAAAGATAGTATAAAATGTCACTGATGACACTCATAGTCCCCTAATCCCCCAGAAACATAAGAGTCTTTCTTCACTGTAGACCGGCATTCTCCAAAAGGTAACCAAAGACATAAATTAACATCATTAGAAAAATTTGATAAGCAACAAGTTCCTGTTTGTGGGTACCTGCCTTCACCGCTGGCCAAGAGATCTCAGAATAAACAACAGTTAGAATAGCTGTTTTGATTGCTTTTCTTTCCATTATGATAAACTGGTGCCAGAGTTGTCTGCTCTAGACTCTACAAATTGAACTAACTGAAAATCATAGCATATCTAGGCATTTATTGACATCACCAAAATTGCATCTCTTTGACTTTTGTTTCTTCAAACTTTTTCACTACCTCGGTTTTACTGGATTTGTAGCCCCCCCCCCCCCCCCGAGGAAATGGATATTTTTTGGCTCCTAAAGCACGTTGACTTCTTTTATTCCATCTCCATTAGCAGAATTTACTTTGGAGTTCTGTCACTTTCATTATACTCAACTGGTGTTTCGTGGCCTCGTTCTATAGATCCTTGAGAGGGACTTTTTAATGTGAGCAGACTGATGTGCTCCTAATTCTCCTAATGTCTCCAGCATCAACAAAATAAGAGGACCTATTGCACTATTATCCATCCCAAACCAGTGCCATCGTACATGTCCATTTATTAATCATGAAAAGGACAGCTTAAAAAAACGAATAAAATACTATCTAAAAATGTTTAAACCAGAAACCATTTGTGACGGTCATTTTGCGGTCACTAGGCTCCCATACTGTCAATAAAATTAGCAGACTGAATATAGGAGTGATTGGAACAGCTTGAGACCTAAGATCTATAGATCCAGCAATATATGGCACTGTAGTTGAAAGCTATTCACCCAGCCATTGTGAATAAAAAGAGAAAAGATAAATCTGTTATCTGGTCTGTTCTCCTTCTCTTTCGTATTTCCATCAGTTCAGGATAATAGCCAAACCTACTTTTGCAGATACAGCTGTATAGATCACAGCTACATTTGTTCCAATAAAAATATGTCAGATGATCACAGTCAGAAACTTACTTCAACTTCATTAAACAACGCCTCCACCCTGGGAACAAATTCTTCAGTTTTCAAGGAGCTTGCTTGCAGCTTCTCTAGCAATTCCTCCAAATTACTCTGAAAACATAAAACATGTTCATTTTTCATATGCATCTTTTTAATCACCACTCTTGGAAAATGTTCATTCAATGATTTAATTGTGTAGAAAAAAAAACAATCACAGACATGCCTCAAACCTATTTCCATTTAACATTCCAACCTTCTGGCTTTAGGAAACACTTAAAAAATAAAAAAGAAAGAAAACTGTAGTCAATTGCAACTGTTTTTGCAGATCAAGCAAAGAAACAAAATATGGAATCACTCAATTCTGAGGGAAAGATTATGGAATCAGCATGTACTTTGCAGTTCTAAAACAAACATCTACATCAGATTACATCTGCTAATTAGTCTGCAGGTAAAAAAGAGTGCTTGCACACCTTGGTGAGCTGTTGCACCAAGCTGATTGACATGAATCATGACTCCAAGATGTCAGTTGAAACAAAGCAGAGGATTATAAAACTTCTTCAAGGAGGTGAATCGGAATGTTGCAAAAGATGTTGGTTGTTCCCACTCAGATGTGTCTAAAATCTGGACCAAGTACAAATCAAATGGGAAGGTTGTTAAAGGGAAGTGTACTGCTAAACCAAGGAAGACATTAAAGTGTCAAGATAGAAAACATAAAGCAATATGCCTTGAAAACATAAAATGCACAAAAAAACAAATGAGGAACTAATGGACAGAAATTGGAGTCAATGTCTGTGACTGAACTGTAAGACATCATACGAAATGTGAGTTACATACATAAAAGACAAACAAAAGCCATCATTAACACCTAAAAAGAAAAAAACAAGGTTACAGTGAGCTAAAGAAAAGCAGTCATGGACTGTGGATGACTGGATGAAAGTGATATTCAGTGATGAACCACAAATCTGCATTGGACAGGGTGATGATGCTGGAACTTTTGTTTGGAGCCATTCCAATGAAATGTATAAAGACGATGGCCTGAAGAAATCATGCAAATTTCCACAGTCATTGATGATATGGGGTCGCATGTCAGATAAAGGTATGGGGGAGATGACAGTCATTAAATTTCCAATAAATGCACAAATTTATATTGAGATTTTGGACACTTTCCTTATTCCATCAATCGAAAGGATGTTTGGTGTTGACATAATTTTTTAGGGCGATAATACATCTTGCCATAGAGCAAAAGCCATGAAAACTTTCCTTGAAGAAAGACATATATTGTCAATGGCATGGCCTGCAAATAGTCCGGACCTCGATCCAACTGAAAATCTATGGTGGAAATGAAAGAAAATGTTCCATGACAAGGCTTCAACCTGCAAAGCTGCTCTGGTAACTGCAATAAGAGAAAGTTAGAGTCAGATTGATGAAGAATACTTTTTGTCGATAGTTAAATCCATGCCTCAGATAATTCAAGCTGTTATAAAAGCCAGAGGTGATGCAGCAAAGTACTAGTGGTGTACTGTAGTATTTTTTTCATGATTCCATAATATTTTCCTCAGAATTGAGTGATTTCACATTTTTTTCCTTTGCTTGTTCTGCAAAAACATTTACAACTGACTACAGGTTTCTTTCTTTTTTATTTTTTAAGTGTTTCTTAAAGCCAGAAGGTTGGAATGTTAAAATAAAAATAGTTTTGAGGCATGCCTGTGATTAGCTTTTTTCCTGCACAATTAAACAATTGAATGAACATTTTCCAAGAGTGGTGATTCCACACTTTTTGCCAGGGGTTGTATGATGAAGTACTGCTTGGTTCAGTTTGTGACATTATGGGGTTGATTTACTGAAGGGGCAGAGCACATTCTCTTTGCAAATTTGTAAATTTCCCCCTAGCTCTGTGAATGGAGTTAAAAGTTTACTTTGCAAAGAATACCCATTCATATGCAAGGACATTCTTAACAGATTTTTTTCCTGCACTGAATGGATGATTGAAGCAGCTCAGCTTCACCCCACTCACTAAGCTAAGTAAAAATACACTTTGCTAAGTGAACAGCCTATATATAGTATAGTTAATCAACCCCAGTGTTTGGACTGTGCGGTCACTTGAGTTTTCTTTGGGCAGTGTTCATTGTCATTCCGTCTGTAGGTTTGCACAGTCCATCATGGGAAAAAGTGATGGACCTGGGAACTCAACACTAGTAAGGTGGTCATATTGGAGCAGCATAGAACAGACATGTTATAGCTGCTGGGTTGGAGGCTAAGCTGAGAGCATCAACCATTCCTCTGACCTAAATATCACTGCTGCTCACACTGCCAGGTATTAAAGTCACAAATTACTGCAGCAATGTAATCATTAATACATCATTAAATGTATTTTTTAAATACAAGCAGAGTAAGTACCTGAATTTGACCTAGCATCAGCCTCTTGCAGTCCATGTACTGCAGGGCTGAGTGGTGAGAAGAAGAAGCAGTACAAGGAGCCAATGTCCTATCATGTCCTGACAAGATGTATGCTTACAGTCGAAGAAAGCCGAATGACAGAAAGATGACTTCATCACTGTGCTGCTTCTCCTTTCACTGTTCATTCACAGTCTAGGGTGAGTCCAGGAGAATCTGGGCTCAGAGGAAGTTGGTTGAATAATTCTGTCCATCAGAAAAAAGTACTGTGGGGAAATCTCTGGACTAAAGCTGGCTATTACTCTTGGTAAAAGCTGGTTTTGGTATTTTATCTTTGCATGTGCTACTCATTTGTATCTTTTTTTTAATTTTCTGCTGAAAACATTGTTTTTGCCCATGTAGAGCAAAGACACAAGTTAACTTTAATGGCAACTCCACCAGCAGCTTAGGGTGATCTGACGCTGAAGTGGTTTTCTCGCAGCGCACGTGCAGCGCAGAGTACCAGTGGGTTACCTGCACTTTATCATAGACTTCTATTTAATTGGATGGTTTTGGTGTGTTTTCCAAAAGGGCACCAACATTCTTGCATACAAATGCTCTTTTAGAAAACACACCAAAACTAGAAGTCTATGCAGGTAACCTGCATAAAATCCGCGGTCACACTGTATCACACCTGCTCAGCAAGAAAACTGTGCTGCATCAGTGTGAAAGCGACATAATATTTCCCTTCCCTTCAGTCCCCATGGGAGTATAAAGAAATACCCATTACACACACTGAACACACTCCTGTCAGTGCTGTTGCTTGGCACGTGGGGTGAGTGGATCTGTTTCCTGAATTTGTGATGTGTAATGCTGACTATACACCATACAATATGTAGTAGTTTTGGCAATTCTAATGGAGATTGTCCAGTCAGATTGTATAGTGTATGGACAGCTTAAGTTCCTCTCCTTTTGAGTGATGAAATATTTGAACCTGCCTGGTGGCTGCGATTAAACAGTTCTCTTGAAATTAAAGTGATTGTAAAGATTTTTTATTAAAATAACAAACATGGTATACTTCTCTGCTATGTGCAATGGTTCTGCAAAGAGCAGCCCCAATTCTCCTTTTCTGGGGTCCCCTGCCAATGCTTCTGGCTCATCCTGCCTTCTGAGTGCCCCCATAGCAAGCTGCTTGTTTTGAGGGCACTCGTGCAGGCTTTATCCTTAGCCGCACTGTGCGCATCTATTGACATATACACAGTGTGCCTGCCCCCCCAATACATTCTTACTGAATTTGATTGGCAGCAATGGCCCAATGAGGAGGGGGAGAGAGAGCAGGACCACTGCTCTCTGGCACAGAACTGGATTGAGTTCAGGCTCAGGTAAGTATTTAGGTGGGGGCAGGGGGGGGGGGGAGCTGTACCTTAAAAGTTTTCACCTTAATGCAGAGAATACATGAAGGTAAAAAACCTTTAGCCTTTACAACCACTTTAATGCATATGTAAATGAAAACCTTTTTTTTATTGCTTTGAATAGAATGGGTTGCAACCCCTTTAAGTTGAATTGCAATAGAGAGGGAATCTTCTAGTGGGAAAGCTTGTTCTGTTGACTGATGTCCAGAAGGGGATTTACCTCACTTTGGAGAGCATTTGGAAGTGAAGGAAAACTTCTCAAATGGGACACAAATGGCAAATAAAAAACCTGACAAGGGTTTTACATTTACCCAATCTATTCAAAATGAATAAAAGGTAGGGCTTTGGATACAGTACCATACTGAGAGAATAATTAATCGGTCTGCTATATGTGAGAGACAGCAAAACGGTTCTGCTGGATGTGTTCTGGGAATGTCTTTTCTGCATGACAAAATAGGAAACCAACAAAACTCCTGCCTGATCTAACCTAATAGATTGGTTTGTGTATGCTGATTTGACTCAATGTGCTATGATTCCTAGATTCTGCTGCACTACAGTAATGTCTACAAGTAGCTAAAATCTAAACATGTTTTTCCCTTTTCTTTGTGGGTGTCTTAACCTCTTCCCATCTACCCATAAATGATAGATGGTGGATGGGAAGCTTTGCCAATATGGGCTAACATACCTGTACATCACCCGCATCGGCGGCTGCTGCGCATCCCACAGAGCGTGCACCCGGTGATCACATGGTGTTTTAGTATATGACTGCTGTGTTCAATCACAGCAATCACATAGTATACAATGCAAAGTGAAACTAAATATCACTTCTATCTGCTCTCATTGTGAGAGCAGAGATAAGTGATGCTGCAACCTGTGAGTGTACAGCAGCCTGCCAGGCTGCTTGTACACTCAAGACTGCAATGGCAGCCCCACAAGTGTCTCTGATCATTGCCCCAGTGTTCCTGATCACTGCCCCAGTGTAGGGACAATAAACAATGCAGCCAGCCCTGTCACCTGTCCCAGTGCGAACAAAACCACCACCATACACCATAACAGCACCCTGATCACTGCCATGCCCCACACCAGTGCCCTGATCACCGCCATACCCCATACCAGCACCGTGATCACCGCATACGCCATACCAGTACCCTGATCAGCACCCTGATCGCCGCCATACACCATACCAGCACCCTGATCACCGCCATACCCCATACCAGCATCCTGATCACCCCATATGCCATACCAGTGTCCTGTTCACCGCCATATCCCTGACCAGCGCCTTGATCCCCACCATACCCCATACCAGCACTCTTATCACCGTCATACACCATACCAGTAGCCTGATCAGCACCCTGATCACCGCCATACACCATACCAGCATGCTGATTACCGCCATACCCCATACCAGCATCCCGATCACCGCCATACCCCATACCAGCAACCTTGATCACTGCCATACCAGCGTCCTGATCACCCCCATACCAGCATCCTGATCACTGACATACCTCATGCTAACATACTGATTACGGCCATATGTCATACCATTTTTGGGCCACAACTGATCCATTTTCATATATATATCCCTTAGTTTACAGCTTTCACACAGACTAAATAATATACATTGTTTTTGGTTATCTTTACCCCAACAATGTAGCAGAATACATTTTGGCCTAAATTTATGAAGAAAAATTATTTATTTGCAAAAACTATGCAAAAATTATTTTTCTTTCAAATTTTTTTCATTTGTATAGCAAAAAATAAAAAAAACAGTGGTGATCAAATACCACCAAAAGAAAGCTTTATCTGTCTCAAAGAAATTAAAAAATTTCATATGGGTACGGCGTTGCATCATTGAGTAATTGTCACTCAAATTGTGATAGTGCTGAAAGCTGAACATGTGCCTAGACTGGAAGGGGGTGAAAGTGTCCGGACGTGAAGTGGTTAAATTACTACTTTGTAAAATAATTTATGCTTTCTAAACAGCCATGGTGAGGCAAGAATACTGTGGATACATGTGCCTGGGATCCAAGGTGTTCTGATCAGTAGCAGTTGCTCAGTTGGTACAACTCAATGACAGGCAGAAAGGGGCTCTCTGCAGCTGTAAACATGAATCTGCATGTATGAGCATATCCAGTGATTATCTGCGGTTAGGGCCAGATGTCTTACCATGAACACAGTCAAATTGTGCCCAGGCCAAACATTTGTCCCTAACCGCAGGTAGCTGCTGGATGTGAGGGTCATGCTTAAAAAGCTGCAGACAGCACTGGCTCCTTCCAGTCTAACATTGAATTGAACAAGCTGTGTACACTGCTAATCAGAATACCCGGAATCCCTGCCACAGGTATCAGTACCTTATCGTACCATGGCCAATTAAAGACATGTGACTGAGGCCTTAGGAATCCTGTAGGGACATGGCCCCCTATCCATCTGGATTAACAACATCTTTTGCTTGGCTTTAAACCATATTGTTGTACAATATACTTGTTTGCTCCATAGAAATAGCAAGCAGAGACAGAAAACATCAGTGCATAAAGTTAAATTGGAGCTCCACCCAAAAGTGGAAGTTCCACTTTAAGGACTGGTCCCCCACTCCCCGTTAAGGATTGACACCTTTGGGGAGTGGGTTGAGTGCGTACCAGAAATTGACGGATACCTGTTCCCACATCTGCTGCGATCGCCTGGGGTAATTAGAAGCAGAAGTTGTCCTCCCCCCCTCCATGTGACAGGTCCCAGAAGACTACGGAACCATTCAGAAAGTGCTGCGCTACTCCTGCATGCTAAGTCACGCGCTGTCACAGCCGGGTGCCCACACTGAAGATGCCGGTGCCAGGAACACAAGATGGATGGTAAAATGAGCTGTAGGGAGGACACCATGGGACAGGTAAGAGGCTGTTTCTTTAAAGTCAGCAGCTACAGTTTTTGTAGCTGCTGGCTTTTATTTTTTTTTACACTTTGGCTGGAACTCTACCCTATGGGACTGCTTGAAAGTTTTAGAAAAGCCAGCAAATGGCTTAGCCTAATACACTGCCTATAATACATTGCCTAAAACTGAAAAAAAAATTTTTAGTGGAAGAAATGAACATGGCATACCTTAAAGGCATTATGGCCTGCTGCTTCAGTGGTACATTGTTCCCACTAGGCTGGCAGGTGTCTCTGTCAGTTCTTCTACACAATGTGGTTGCCCTGATAAATGGCTCCTTTCTACATATCTGGTGGACCTGCCCAGTGGACCAGCACTTTGGCAGCAGGTGTACCAGCTCCTATGCCGACCCTATCTGAGACTTTGCTTAACCGCAAACTCCAGGGGATTTCCAAATCTCATTTTGTCCTTATGACCCACATCCTCATCGCTGCAAAACAAGTTATAACCAAGGCCTGGCTATCACAACACATTCCTAATTCGGAGGTTAAATGTCAGGTCCACTGTACCATGACCAATATAAAACCAACAGCACGACTCCATAATACCCAAAATCTATCGAATTTGGGACCCTTGAATTACAGCAATCCTCCCAAAGAACTTTGACCATCACCTGCAGGACCTGTGAAGGTATGTTTCATAACACCTAAAACCCCCTTGGCTGACTCTTGCCCCCCACCCTGCCCCCATTCCGTGCAAACTATATTCCTTCTCCTGCCCCAACATACCCCCCCCCCCCCCCCCACACACACACACATACTTCTGCTACCTCTTCCCCACTCTCTTTTTGTTTTACTTGTCTCCTTCTTCAGATACATGGGATCCATATGCAACTATATTGATCATCTGATAATAAAACATATAGTAAGCGCTCATCAACAGTTACAGCAGCTGAACATTAAAGGAAAACGCATAAAAAGTCCCAAAATTCATATATATACAAAATGCAGCGCTCTTAGAAAATGATGACAAATATTGGTGAAACACAGTCCGGTGAAAAAAGTGCTCCATGATTCCCAGTGCAAATGGTAGAAATTCACACTAACCAGAAAGCGTATAAGTAATACGCATATGTATATATATCCTGAAGACTCCCCTCTCCTCTCAGGTCTGGTCAGAGAAATAGCTGGGAAAGATGGAAATCCTACACCCTCATGTGGTGAAAGAATGGTCCAGCAGGTCAGAGAAGTATCAATCTGGATAAGCCTCCCCCTTCACAGGAGCTGACACAGGGATCACTTAGGGCTGCAAGGATTGAAGAAGCTCCTGAGTGACAAGGGGCAATGACTGCCAAGAAGAACAGACACAAGTTTTTCTGATAGTAGACAAAATTAATACTATTATGGGATCACAGTATACTATTCATATAGTGTGTTAGGAGTCCCAGCATGGGTGTCCTTGTGTCTGTGGAACTCTCACCGATGTAAGGAACCAGAAGGGCGGCTTCACTGAGTGGCAGTCTTGGCAGTCATTGCCCCTTGTCACTCAGGAGCTTCTTCAATCCTTGCAGCCCTAAGTGATCCCTGTGTCAGCTCCTGTGAAGGGGGAGGCTTATCCAGATTGATACTTCTCTGACCTGCTGGACCATTCTTTCACCACATGCGGGCGTAGGATTTCCATCTTTCCCAGCTATTTCTCTGACCAGACCTGAGAGGAGAGGGAAGTCTTCAGGATATATATACACATGCGTATTACTTATACGCTTTCTGGTTAGTGTGAATTTCTACCATTTGCACTGGGAATCATGGAGCACTTTTTTCACCGGACTGTGTTTCACCAATATTTTTCATCATTTTCTAAGAGTGCTGCATTTTGTATATATATATTGATCATCTGGTACTGAGACTAAGTATCCTTACATGTCTTTAATAAGAAACCAGTACTGCCAATCATATATATGTTGATAATTAGATAAAAGGTCTCAAAACCTTGTCTTTTTATAAAACCTACTGTATACATTTTTTGTTGTGATGAAGCTTGAATGAACACTATGTCCTGTTCTTCTTGATACTTATTACAAGTATTGAACAAGAAAAAAGTATTATGGTGTGGTTATTTTTATGGTTAGCAGGTTTTTTCTTTTTTTTTTTGCTATATAAAACAAATATTGGGACTGGGATTTCTGACTTGGTACATTCTTGTTCTGGGTGAGTTGCTCAAAAAGTATTAAATCCAGAGGATGTCAGGCAACTAGCATTTTAGAAGGCGGTTAGAAAAGGCGGTATACATATTCATCTCTACACAGATTGTATTTAATGTTGATAAGCAAGCGAATGAGCTTAGAAAACAAGTGTACAAATTAGGCCTCATGGGTTACAGCATCTGGCAGAGTAGTAGCAAAGCCTTAAACTATGTTAGTCATCAATGAAAACAGAAAGTTTGATATTTATGTGACACCCTTTTTATTGCCTTAGGCCCCTTATAGATGGGGCGGACTCCATCCTAATCAGCAGGGGATCCACTCACAGATCCCCTGCTGATCAGAGCTGAGTGGGCGGATGACACATCCACGGGCCGCTCAGTTTATGCAGACAAAGCTCACTTTGCTCTATAAGTAGCTGGGTGTAATCAGACTCCGCTGTCTGTTTACACCTGCCTACCCTCCGATCCACTTAAACAGAAAAGGACAGATTCCCTTCTATTTTTTTTTTTTTTAGTGGACCGGATCGGACCCGGAGGTAGGCGGATGTAAATGGAAAGTCTGTTTACACCCGTCTGTTCTTAGGGGTAAATGGACCATCTGATTAGGTACGCCTGAAAAACTGACAGGTAGACCTTATCGGACCTGCCTCGTGAAAGGGGCCTTAATCAAACAAATAGACTTGTTCAGATTCTCAGAGACAGTTCATCTTTCAAACTTTTTCAACATTATGTGCACTTGTTTTCTTAAGGAGTAAAGACTTACCGTCATTGAATTCACTGCATTTTCTACAGTTGTAACATCATGGTTTTTGTGATCACCAAAAACTTTATCAATAGCCATTATGGGAATCTTACAAGTGTTGCAGAAAGTGTCAATCTGAGCCTTTTTATCTTCTTCTTGAGAAGTTTCTGATACCTGCTTGGATATATCAGCCTGTGGCTTCTCCTGCTCAATAATCTCAAAGCCAGAGTTTTCCTTTTCTTCTGTGGGTTCTTGCACAGAATCCAGATATAAGTCACTCCCACGTTCTAAAGATTCTTGATCTTCAAATGTGATTTCTTTCAAAGAAACGTCGTCTTCCTCAAGGTCATCTGGAGAAACAATGACATAGTCCAGGGTCTCATCAATTACTTCCTCATCTGCAATACATTTCTGTTTTGTAATGTGAGGTTTTGGTGATTCTGTTTTTATAATGTCCACATTGTGCCTGTTATTAACACTTTCCTGCAAACTTGTAGAATCTATTTCATGTTGTAGTGAAACAGGAAGCTCTCTTGTTGGTGTCTCCCTTGTAGGTATTTTTGAAAAAGCAGATGGTGTGTCTTCTTTATCTTTTCTAGTTTCAGATTCCAGACTTTCTTTAGGCAAAACTTCATAGCTTAAATATTGTTCTTCTTCACTGCCCTCATCACTGTAAAACTCTTCTTCATCAGATTTGTCAGCACCAGCTGGGATCTCATCTTTGAGATTAAATTTTTCAAAATAAATTCCAGTGCCATCATCATCTGAAATTCTGCTATGAAATGTTTTTGCAGAACTGGTACTTTCTGCATCTGACCGATCATGCTCTTCTTTTGGTTTACATCCTCTTGCTTCTTCATAAAGATCTGTATAAAGGAAAGCCAAAGCAGGAGGCTCCTCTAAAAGTTCTGGGTTTATTGGGTAAGAAGTGGGGAAAAGGAAAGATTTGGTCAGTACACCTTCATCTGGATTAAATAAGGTTGCTCCATTTATTTTCTTCACCTCTTGATTGCGTGTATCTTCATCCAGGCCGGATGGTGGACCAGCTTCATGGCGTGACAAGTTATCAAAGGACACACCATAGAAAGATTCATCCAGATTATGCAGCACATAGTAGTCCTCCTCAGGGGATAGTTTTCTTTCAACAGAAAGACCATTTTCTTTTCCTGTATCATGGCAAATGTCAAATTCTTCGCTTAATTTTTTAAATTCAGTAGTAATAGGTATTTTGGTATCAATCAAAGTAAACTTTTCAAAATAATCTATGTCATGAGCAGGTTTATCGGGAGTTCCATTTTCTGAAGCTGTTTTCACATCTTCTACTGTTTTGTTATCTTTCTGATTGAGCTCTTCAGGTATGGCATCCAGTTGTGTATCATCTTCATCTAAAAGCTGTTTTCGGCAAAGCAAAGGGTTTTCCTCAAGGTATTCCAATTTGTCTTGCATCTCCTCGCTTGCATCTTCGTCAACTGTTGATATAAGATCTGGAGCTAGGATGTTTAAAATCTCTGAGCCATCTGAAACAATACTGAACACATTTGATTGTGTACTAGGTGGCTCATTTACTTGGCAAAGCTCAACTTTTGGTGGATTGCATAGTTTAGCTATGTTTTCTAAGACAGTGCTCAACTCTTCAAGAACATATGGTGGATATTTTTCAATGTCATGCTGACTTGACACTGTTTCAGCTTTTTTTTCAACTAACGATTGTGGAATACGCCCTTTATATTTTTTGGCATTTGTAACATTGGCATTTGTAACTTGTGGTTGCTTCACTGTCTCCTTGATTTTCTTGTCCTGCACATCTTTTACTGGGCAAGATGCTGAAGTTGCACTGTCATGCTTCAATTCAGGGTCCTTTTCTATATTTTCAGGCTCTAAAAGATAAGAATATATAATATATCTGATATTTTCACAGAGTTGTTGTAAAGCATATGCTAAACATACTATTTGCATTCCTTAATTGACCCATGAGGTTATTATTACTGACACTACCACTGACACCAGTGAAGGAAGGATTATTATTGGTGACACTGACACCATCGCTGAGGATATTATTGCTGATACTTACACTGATGAAGTGTTATATTAAAGGTTTATTATTGCTGCCCCATTACCAGATTTCTTTGCAAGGCCATGTCTGTGGCAGCATTTTGCTTCATCACAGGCTGGCGTAAAAAAGGGATATAGAGGTAGTATGCATGTGAGCAAAGGTGTCCCTGAGGATGGAACTTACTGGAAGGGAATTATTCCTATTATTCCTGTTATACGCATGTCTTTTCATAGCCTGATCTTTTTGAATTAGAAAATGTAAAATAAAAATGGTAGATTTAGATGTGGCCCACCACTTGACACGTATTTGCATTTAAAGTGGTTGTAAACCCTTAGATATACCCATTGAAGTGACTGGTCTCAGGAGATACACAGAAATGAAATAAATCCTCCTACATAAGTTGTACCTGTTTATCTGCTATATTTTTTTCTCTACATTGGTTCAAATTGCTGAATTTATAAAGCATGTCTGAGAGTTTAGAAAAAGGGGGACAGGGAGATGAAAAGTACACACTGCAGAACTCAGTGAGGAGAGCTCTGAGAGCTGATTGGAGGGAAGGGACACACTGCACTCCACACAGCTCACAGAACCGGAGCTGAGGCTGTCAATGTGCCGGAGCCCCCGCCCCGTCACACTTTTTCTCTTGGTGTCAGGAACACATATCAGAGGTGACTCATGCAGATAGCATAGGAATGAGGCAGCAGACAGAAATTACACTTAGGGGTTGATTAACTAAAACTGGAGAGTGCAAAATCTGGTACAGCTCTGCATAGAAACCAAATACTCCTGATATAACCAACTGTGATCCTGTAACCTGCTGCTAGGGGTGTTATTTTTATTGTTTTTATTTTTAGAGAACTTGGATAGGTTTGAGGGAATTAGGTGGGATACTCCAAAAACAAGAACTGCATACAGCTGAAGACTTTAGGTATTCTTTTGGATAAGCTATGACGAAGTCAGTGCTTGAAACAAACATTTCACTTCAGCTTTAAGGCGGCAGTAGTAGTAGTAGCAGTAGTAGAAAACTAGAGCAGAGTCCATTTAGGCAGGAGATTAAGTGGACAAAGCTCTTTGGAACACCAGCCAGTGTCCCCTTTAGCTAGACCTGCAGATGACTCAGCCAGTGGATCGACTGCTCTCAAACAGAAGTGGCCATAGATGGATCAAAATTTGTCTGGTCCCTGCTGAAGCAGCTGAATTTCAATCCATCTATGGCCTGCTTAAAGAAAAATAATTTTCTCATAGAGTACATTTGAGGTACAGTGTTGATCAGAACTACAGTAGTGGGTGTGCTTATTTCAAATGATTTCAAAATGAGCAAAAACTGCAACCAAGCAGCGGGGAAAGTGAATAGAATTCTGGGGAGCTATCATTGGAGGAAACACAAGCAGAAGGAAGTTCCTCTATAGATGTCTTTAGCAAGAACTCATTTTAGATACTGTGACCAGTTTTAGAGACCTCACTTACAAAAAGATATTGATAGGAAAGAACAACTGCAGAGACAGGGAACAAAAATGGTGAAAGGTCTCAGGAATAAAACCATATCAAGAGAGACTACAAGAACTTATAGCAGTCCTTCACCTCAAACCACCAAAAAGTCCAACTGACTTCTGTACAACCTCCCTGCTGGAAAATTTCTGCTCGATCAGCGCTGCAGCAGTGTTCTGGTGGTGGGGAAGTCTCCCCGCTGTGAGAATACAATAACTTAGCAGGAAGGATTCCCCCATTCACCTCAAATGTGTGGTTGTGGAAAATGGGTCATCTTCTTTTCGCTCAACTTGCTGGCTGAAAAAAACAAAACTCACCCATCTATAACCAGCTGAAAGTGGTTGTAAAGACTGAAGGTTTTTTACCTTCATGCATTCCCCCACAGCCCTCTTATACTCACTGAGCCCCCTCTTGATCCAGCAATGTGCAACGGAGCCTCAACTATCCTGGGCCTCTCTTACTTCACTGGCTGAGACCAAGCAGCAAGAGCCATTGGCTGCCCCTGCTGTCAATCACAGCCAGTGAGCCAATGAGGAGAGAGAGCAGGGTTGAGCAGAGCCACAGCTCTGTGTGTCTTATGGAGCAAAAAGCGGGGCTTGGGAGCGAGCATACACCAGTGTCCCCATAGCAAGTGGCTTGCTACTGGGGGCACTGGTCAAGGGGGAGGAGCCAGGAGCACCAGAGTTAGACCCAAGAAGAAGAGCATCGGGGCTGCTTTGTAGACAGCGCAGGTAAGTATAACATGTTTGTTATTATAAAAAAACAAAACAAAAAAACTTTATCATCACTTTAAGTAAGGCACAATCAAGAAGCACAGCCTACATATGCAGTGAAAAAAATAGTCCCCCACGTACATGTATAATTAATTACAGTCTATACAAGGGTTTTTGGGGTTTTTTTCAAACAACGAACAATGCTGATAAAGTGGCACTAGATGCAAAATAAAAAGTGACATATTATGCAGTCTGTTGTCTGGAGGGCATTCTCCACACATTCCTATGAAAGTCCCACAAGGACAGTGTTTCTTAAATTATGAGTCAGGACCCAAATTGGGTCACAGACAAGTTTAGGGTGGTTTGCACTTGACTAACAGATCAATGGAGAGTCATATCAAACTGACTCTGAATGACAGCACAGACACGTATAGGGCTTAAAGCACATGGGAGGTGGAGGGGAAAGAAGAATTTACCCAGACCCAAAACTAGTTGGAAATGCCTATTACTAAAAAAAAAAAAGTAAAACTAAGATTGTTTAAGTCTTGGCTTTATTACAAGCTTGCAGAAATGGGGAGAGCTCACAATGTGTTCTGTGTGGGGAAGTTCTTACAGTGAAGGAAATAAGTATTTTATCCCCTGCTGATTTTGAATGTTTGACCACTCCCAAAGAAATGATCAGTCTAAAAATCGAATGGTAGGTGCATTGTGACACTGAGCAACAGAATAGCAACACAAATTCAAAAGAAATGCATGTCTAACAAATTATGGACGGATTTGCATGTTCGTGAGGGAAATAAGTAGTAGAAGCAGTCTCTTAAAAGGAATGCTGCTAATCTCATTTTGTTACCTGTATAAAAGACACCTGTCCACAGGAGTAATCAAACAATCAGATTCCAAACTCTCCACCATGGCTAAGACCAAAGAGTTGTCCAGGGATGCCAGGGACAAGATTGTAGACCTACACAAGGCTGGACTGGGCTACCAAACTATTGCCAAGCAGCTTGGTGAGAAGGTGACAACAGTGGTGCAATCATTCGCAAACGGAAGAAACACAAAACAACTGTCAATCTCCCTAGGTCTGGTGCACCATGCAAGATCTCATCTCGTGGAGTGTCAATGATCATGAGAACAGTGGGGAATCATCCCAGAACTACACGTGAGGATCTTGTCAATGATCTCCAGGCAGCTGGGACCACAGTCACCAAGAAAACAATTGGTAACACTCTATGCCGTCAAGGATTAAAATCCTGCAGTGCCTGCAAGGTCCCTCAGTTCAAGAAAGCACATGTCCAGGCCCGTCTGAAGTTTGCCACTGAACATCTGAATGATGCAGAGGAGGACTGGTTGAAAGTGTTGTGGTCAGATGAGACCAAAATCGAGCTCTTTGGCATCAACTCGCCGTGTTTGGAGGAGGAGGAATGCTGCCTATGACCCCAAGAACACCATCCCAACTGTCAACAAATATTTTGCTGCTATTATGTCTCAGTGTTACAATACACCTACCATTCGATTTTTAGACTGATCATTTCTTTATGAGTGGGCAAACATTCAAAATTAGCAGGGGATCAAATACTTATTTCCTTCACAGTATTAATGAAAGCCTTAGATTGTAACAAGCTTAAAAAGGCATTTTATTTAGCAATTAACCACAGCATGAAAGCAATCCCAAGGAATTCTTCAATGACAATACAGAAAGCTTAGAAAAATCAGAATTCAACTGTGGAAGGGTAGGTCAACTTTCAAAACAAGGGTAGCTAGTTAGCGTCATACCACCAGTTTAGGCAATGTTCTGCAGTGGTTCTTGTATGCAGTTCTTGCTCCCCCATATGATGTAGAATGAATACATAACTGCATGAATTATTGCTCGAGTGTGTGTGTTGTTTTTGTATGGCTTTTATGACATTTGGGTAAGGCCTTACACTTGGGGGGGGTAAAAACAGCCAGTTGAGCCACATTTTTACAACATCCCCTAGCTGTAAAGGCAGCTATACAAGGGTATACACATACAACAACTACAATGCTTTGCATCATGTCACAAGACAAAAGCGATCCACCTGTTGCATTTGAGAGGCAGTGCCAGCTGACCAGCACGACCACTCAAGTGAATTGGGCCACGTCGCTGGTTGTGGCATGATGCTGCAACCTTTTAAGGGCTAAAATAGGTGGTGAGGAGGTGACATAACGCCTCCTTACTGACTGTCAAATGCTCTCTGAAGAGCAATCCACTGCAGATCACTCCTCAGCGGGCTAATGCAAATGTAAACAAGCCCTACAAATTCTCTTTTTGGGTCCCAGTATGATAATGATTTTCAAATTAAAAAGTTTAAAGGATAAGTTCACCTTTTGGACAAAAATAACAAATGCACATTTTTTCTCAGGTATGTGCATTTATTATTTGTTTCCAAAGGAGCCTGGAAAGCATTGTACCAGTGATCAGTAGATCGCTGATGCCATGCAGGTCTCCTGCAGACCTGTCAGAATATCAGTTTGCCGTACAGGATGTACGAGCTAGCATATATAGACAGGAAGCTTCAGTGAACTCCTCGGTGCTCCACAGCCCACAAAACTTTTTTTCTGAGTTTTGGGTGAAGTGGAGCAAGGGTTTATCCCCTGCCAGACTATTCACTGTTGCCTGTAACCTTATGGGGAGATTTCCTACTGGCACTACTGAGGTCGGGCGCCACCAATTTCCTAGTGTAGGGGTTGTTACGTTTATCATCTTGCGTCATTTGTTTGCAGTCAACAAACTAGCTAATACGCCAATGTAACCTTAAGGAAAAAAATAAAAACATTTTTACAGTTTACAATTAAACAAGAGAAATCAAATTCACATGACATTATTTACACACACTGGCAATGTTAATCTGGACTGCAATTCTCTTTTAATTCCAAAACCCTCCTACGCTAAGCAGTCCACCCACCCAGAATATACAAAGGAAGTACATTTTACCATCTCTGTGTCTTTAGATAAAGATATTAGACTCTTCTGATGACAATTACAAATGGATTATTTTGTAAAGATGTTTTATAAGTGTTCCCTGTCTGAAGTGATAAAATAGTAAGTGACCTATCGGTATTAGACATCTGGGTTATCCAAAAGAAACTGCCTATTAGCTTGTCATCTCAGATAAATATGATAAATTAGATCTAACCATGTCTGCCACCTAATTACTTGCCTGTGATAACAGACTCTGAACTGTCCAATCCTCATAGTGATTAACAGAAACTGACAAGATGGCAGATTACTGTTTTGACAGGCAATTTTCTACATTATTTAAAGGACGCCTAGTGTTCACCCCATTTGTTCTGTTAAATTGATCTAAATGAGCAGCACTTCTAAAATGAGGACAATAACCTTTCCTACCTGCATTAGTGCATTTTGCTTGCTCTTCTTGATTGTTTGGTGAGATAGCGGTGGCTTCAGCTTGGACTGGTTTCATTATCTCCTCTTGTGTTGTGTCCTCTGAGCTCACATCCAGCTTTGGCACTTCAGAATTCTGCACTGTATGTTCTTCAGGACATTTTGCAGAGCTGTCAGTAGCGCTGATCTCTTCTGTGTGAGTGGACAGGTGACGTTTAGCTTTCTCCAGGGCTTGCTTGAAAGATTCCCCCACGCTGTCAGCAGATGGTTTGGGATTATCCCCACTTTTCTTGTGATGTGATGATAGCCGTGAAAACTTTCCAGTGGATGAAGGCCTAACTTTTTTCCTGCGCAACTTGCCTTCATCCATGATGAAGATGACTTTACCAGGTAGTGTTCCAGCAGAAGAACTCTCCATGCTGTAAACATCAGAGGTGGTGCTGGCTTCTGATGCCCATGGAGTGGAACATCGGCTTGATGTAGTCTCCCAATGGATTCCGCTGTCTTCACATTGAACTGTTACCAGAGAGAAGTCCGGATTGGACATGAGACATTGGAGTTTTGGTTTCACATCTTCATCTTCTACTGCATCTTTCAAACTGAAGTGAAAGAAACCACAAAAAACTGTTTAATCAAAAAAAAAACAAAAAAACACTGGGATAGGGAGCATTTATAAAATACCAAAGAAACTATATTGTTACACTTTCAACTGGGTACCTAGAATGTTTAAATGTGTGCTTATATTGTAGATATTTTATCATAAAGTATTTTGTGTGCCTCTGCAGATTTTTGGCTTTACATCTGACTGAGAAAAAAGGGTTCATTTACAGCAATTTTGAAAAGTACCAAACCTTAGTACTATTACTTTTTGCAAACATTACCATATATCTAGATCCTAAGAGGACATTATTTAATTTTCTAAAGCACAGTGAAAGGACTATGTACCAATTTTTCTTTTCATAAAATACTTTTACAATTTGTTTTATTCTTTTTGAATCTTTTTGCTGCTGACCATTTCTAGCCTTTCTCAACAACTTCCAGACTACACTCATTGCTATGGACCAACATCCTGACAGTGAAAACCATGGACCATGCTTGTGCAATGTGCCATCCTGGCAGTCTCCAGGACTGCCTGTGACAGATCAGACAATGCAGGTGCATAATTGGAAGGCAGTAGTCACCCCAAATCAAGTACCTGAATAAGGACCTTCATGCCAGGAATACCAAAGGTATCATTTTAATAAAAGCTGCATATTTTAATAAATTGACCGTGCTTGAAATCAGATTATCATGTGAAAGCTTACATGATATTTTAGTGATTGGGTTTAAATTTACTTTAATAAGCCTAACAATATTCAAATTGTTATGGCCAGGACTTAAGAACCACAAGATGATTATTTTATGCATTTGTACAAATTATATTCTTATCTACTTTCTTTGGTATGGGAGCAAGCAGAGAGGTCTTTCTAATGCACTGTACACATTTTATAACTTGATTGTGATAGACAGATAGATCAATATATAGATAGACAGACAGACTGATAGATTAGATCACAAAAGTCAAACATGATCTCCTTTCATTTTTGGTGCTAAGAGCTGTATTTTTTGGCAACACATTTCCCCAACGTTTCTCTACCCCATGACCTAACCCTGACTAGCAGACAACAATACTTCACTCTACGGACCTGAACCCTCATACATAACCTATCCCTTCAAGTAAACCAGTGGTTCTCAACCTTCCTAATGCCGCGACCCTTTAATACAGTTCCTCATGTTGTGGTGACCCCCAACCATAAAATTGTTTTCGTATTCACATACTCACATCACATCAACCACAGCTGAATATAAAAAGACCGAACAGCATCCAGATTAAGTTCCCATGGTACAGATATTTTTTTTGCAGTAGTTGATGATTTTACATTTACCCAGTAATTATAATTCATGAAGTGTCGTTTTACCTCCAATACTGGTGCTTTCAACACAGTAGCTGCTTTTAACAGAGTAGCTGCTTTCAACACAGCAGCTGTTTTATACACAGTAGCTGCTCTTTACACATGTGCGACTGGTCCACATAAATACATTATGGCGCCAACCCTGTCACATACACCTGTATTTGTACAGGGTGTATGTGATGGGGTTGGCGCGATGATGTCATCACGCCGGGTACTCATATGTGGGTGTATCTGCATGTGGGCTTATCCGCCTGGAGATGGATAGAGGAGCGGTGTCTCGGTTCCTAAGACCATCGGAAATATATAACCCAAAGGGGTTGCGACCCACAGGTTGAGAACTGCTGAAGTAAACCCTTAACTCTTAAAGTGAACCTGCGTATGCAGGGATGAATAGAGTCAGGCTTTTGTAATCTTTAAAGGAGAAGTACAGCCAAAGCTCTTTTGTGGTTCACAGGAGTGCAGTTGGCTCTGAACTCTTGTGACCCATTTTCAGCTGATGTCACTCAGCCGGTCTAGGCTGGGGAAAGATCCCGACTTTAATGTCGAGATCCACCCAAGAGTCTGGAGCGGCACCTGGGTCAGCCTCTCAGCGATCTGCTGAGAGCCTGAGCCGACCGCTCCCTCCCCCTCCACAGTCCAGCACTCCAGTGAGCTCAGAGCGGCAGTGAGAATTCAGCAATCATGTGATTGCCGAGTTCTCACACTTAGAGCTGGCGGGAGACCGGTGCTGCATCCACCTAAGTAAGTATGATTTCAAAGAGGAATGTCACTCTTCCCCTGCCCCCCCCCCCCTATTCTCAGAAACATACTCGTGCCCAGCGAATCCAGCATTGTCTGGTGTAACCTGTGACATATTCTCTTCTTATGACATCAAGAGGCTTCTTATGTCATCAGGAGGCTGGCTGCCGGTTCCCTGTTTCTTGCAGCTTGCCCCTGCGGTACGCCCTGCGGCACTTGCACAGTGTTGTGTAGATTGCTCCAAAGCCTCCTGAGATGCATGTAGTTGGGTATCCCAGGAGGCTTCAGGCATGGGGAAGAAATCTTTCTTGCCACAGTGAAAAAGACGGAAGCATAGGCTTCATTCCATGAAAAAAAGGTATTTTTTAAAAAAAAATTGGTATCTATAATTTTATGAAAGGAGAAGTGGAAGGACCATTATTCTATAAAGATGAAAAAAGGAGTGAAGGTCCACTTTAACCCCCAAAAGCCTCACCTGAAACCCCAAACTCTTGACCCTACTACTGACCTATTCTAATCAATAACCTAATCCCTACCATTAATTTAACTTCTATAGCAGCATGCATACAAGCATCTGCCCCGAAACATGGCAGTTATTGTTGTACTCTGTTCTTACTTTTTACTAGATGCTGATGCTATATAAACCACTAATAACAACATATAAAAAGTGGACTAGAATCAAAGTTACCATAACTGTCTTTAGACATTTACACACACAGTCAAACACATCTGCATTTTGGCTGTAAGTTTACTTAGATGTTGGAATCATTCTATTTGGTTCATGTGCTGTTCATGGTTTAAGATTTTAGAGCTGGTGGAGTGAAAATTATAGACAGACAGAAAAATAGACAGTGTATGTATAGATAGATGACTGTTCCATTTACGGAAAATTGATTAAAAAAACAAACTTTTCCGGTGGATACACAAAGGTCAAACATGTAACATGGGCACACAGCTGGATATGTGCTGATTTAAGTTATGCCACCAGCAAAGTGAACAGTAGGCATTTCACAATGACACAACATGCTGGCAGCACTAGATCATTAGGAGACCAGCAGCTTCCAGAAAGCCAAGGGAGGGGCAAAGGCAGACAACCCAGCTGTCACTTGCAAGGCCTCTTTAAATAGAATAAACCTTTTCACAGGCAGAGCAGACTTTGAAATAATAACCATTTACACTGGAGGGAAAAGCAGATTGTAGTATGTTCAGAGGATTTTCAAGTTTCAGCTTTGGCTGGTCCCTCACCTCCGCAACTGCCCTATAACAGGTGGAGTGCCCCCCACTTCCCAAGGCATACCTCTGTGCCAGCTCTTCCACTTCTTCAGTGTTGAGGACAGCCTCAGGAAGGGTGTCATCCTCTAGGCAGATAGAGACTTCTGAAGCTTTGTCACACTCAGGAGGACACAAACTTTCCATTCTTCTCCTTTTTTTATTTTTTATTGGGTGTTGTGGTGTTCCCCTAGATCAGTCCTCCCCTGAGTTCCCTGGAGAAACTGGTGTCATTGCAGCAGCGGGTACAGCCAGTGGCTTCTATTCTCCTGACTAAGGGGAGTCTTAAAATAGCCCCAGAGAGCAAACAGCCTGAAACACACATGCTTTCTTTCAGCACCCAGAACTGCTGGGCCTGCCTCTTGTAAATCTCTGTGCTGGGTCCTAGGGCCAGATTTGTTTGAACCACTGCTCAACGCTGGTGTTTTATGCTACCATACATATACAGTAGTTAGCAGCGAGTCTAGGCACAAGAGTCATTTTTTGGCCCTCTGATGACACAATGAGATTGACTTGCTAAAACTGGAGAGAGCAAAATCTGGTGCAGCTGAACATGGTAGCTGATCATCTTCTAACTTCAGCTTGTTCAATTAGGCTTTGACAAAAATAAAACTGGAAGCTGATTGGTTTCTTTGCAGAGCTGCACCAGATTTTGCACTCTTCGGTTTTAGTAAATCATCCCCACTTTCTACGCACAAAACCTTTTGCATTTGTGGCTGGAAGCACAAATTCTAGAGAGTTGAGGAGATGGTAAGAAGAGTTACAATTCCCTTTATAGTTCAATTAACATGAACCCAACTCACTTTTCTCCTGCTTGGTGCTCCGTACAGTTGAAGTATTACTAAAGGCAAGACTTCTTTTTTAGTTTTGGACAGAGTGGAGAGGGATTAGAACACCTATCAGGTTTTTATTGCTGTCTGTGCCTCCATTAGGGAGATTCTCTTTATTTGTCATGTTTACTGTTATCACCAAAAGTGAAAGTCAGTAAAAATCCCAAATTTAGGGTTCTTCCCAGAACAGTAATAAAGGGGACATGATCCAATGGGAACACTAGTCAGCATGATATCTACATACACTCCAACATTTTAAAGAGAATACCTTGCCTAGGGACACCTTGCCATTTCCTCTTAACATTACTCTAAGTGTCTAAGTGTCCCTTTGTTCCTGGTACAAAGCTTGACAAACGTATTTACAAATGAAATAAAGGCTAATAAACATGCTATGTATTTTTTTAAGGAACAAAGAAAATTGACAATAACTAAACAGATAACATATTATCATTGTAAAAATTTAGGGGAGAAAGAAGTTGATATAAAATAAATTGGGTTAACTAGAGGTTAATAAGGAGTTGGGTGGCACTGTGGCTTAGTGGTTAGCATTTATGCCCTGCAGCACTTGGGCCCTTGAGTTTGCATTACTTTTCTTGCACATTCCAAACACATGCTTGTTGATGGGTAGAGGGCTGCTTTGTGTGTGGCCATAGCGAGCAGCGAAGCTGACCTCCGACGTACACCGACTTTCTGGGCAATGCAACTCTTTGCCCAATAACTCTTTCGGACGTGTGAGTGATGGGCAGAGACTGACCCCCTTTCCACCCTCCTGGCTGTGCAGCTTTACCCCCTCACCCCAGGAGTCCCAGAGGCTCCCTCATCTTTCTCAGGCCTGACAGCCAGGGTGCATCACTAGAACTCTCCTACTCTCTTCATAGAAGCGTTGTGACCAAATGAGGCACACCCAGGCTGGTTGTAGTTTAAAATGTGCATGAATTTATTAAAACAGCGCTAACTCACCCCCAAGTCAATTATTACTATAAATCACAACAATACATCAACTACAACACCCCCATTATATACCGTGTTATTTATACCCAACCCCCCCCCCCCCGAAAAAAAAACAAATGTATATATATATATATATATATATATAGGAGTATGCCAACCCAAATATATATATATTTATTTATGGTTGCAGTACTCTTTTATGTATTATATTGAATGGGGGAGAACAGGGAGTAAACAAAAAGAATATATAAAACAGTATACACATAGGACAAAATGGTAGTGTCCTTTACACTATATATGTTTTTTCTTTGAGAATAAGAAGAATTTAGGATACCCCTCTATGAAATAAGATTCTAGAATTTCTGTATAAAGATGATAGCAGGGAAAATAGTTTATGGGGGAGGTTTTTTTTTGTATTGGTATACTGGCTATTTAATCCCATGTATAGATTTCACTCCAAGGTATTTTTTCCCATTGTTTCTCATGGTAACACATGGCATAAATTTAGACATGTACAGTAGAATACCTTTTCAGTTGTGATAAAGGGAAATTAGAGTGTTGGATGTTCAGCTTTTTAATTATTTAATAACAAATTTATTTATTTATTTTTTATATATTATTATATTTTTTTGGGGGGATGGTAGAGTTCCTCTTTAATAGGTAGTGGCCCTTTAAGAATGGTTCGTACTTTTATGGATATGTTAAGGAGGTTGTTTGGGACCACCCATGGAGAATTAGATAGGCGTATGGTTACAGCCTGCCAGGGAGATTCAGAAATGTTTTTTGTTGATTTTCATGTAATTGTATATAAGATCGTAAGTGATGCAAATGATCACTATAAAAGAGCGTGGGAGGTAATGCACTTACTTCCTCCCCTAGAGAATGTCGAATGATGAAATGTGTAGGGCGGAGCTTGGATGTGACGTCACCACGCACGGTGGGTCGTAGATTGTGGCTGGAAGCAGCGGCCATAGACTGTCCTATTCCGAGATCTTTCCTTATATACTTGTGTCAGTGGTGACACTCAGAAATGTGAGTTTAAAAGAATGTTTTTTAATAAAGATTTTTTATGGTTTTACGCAATTTGAGCTTTTCCTCCTTTCTTCCTGATTCATGTGACCGTATGAGATACAAAGGAAGCGCTCAGCAGAAGGGTTTGAGAGAAGGAGTGATTTCTTGCTGTGAGTTTCTCAGAAGGGTGCCTGGGAGGAGAATTGATTTCCTGCTGCAGGTCCTTACTCCCAGAGTTCACAATATAATACAAATTATAATATTACCAGCCTGGAGCTCTGGTGAGTTTATCTAAATTATCTAGTGGTGGAAGAACACTTTTTGGTGGTGCATGATAAGAAGACACACAGAGTTTGTTTTTTGATATTTATGCTGGACTTTTTATATACAGTTAGGTGCATATATATTTGGACACAGAAACAATTTTCATACCTTTGGCTCTGTATGCCACCAGAATAAATTAACGAAACAATCCAAATGAGTTTGAAGTGCAAACTTTCAGCTTTAATTCAAGGGGTTGAACAGAAATATCAAGTAAAAATTTTAGGAACTGCAATCATTTTTATACAGTCGCTCCATTTTCAGGGGCTCAAATGTAACTGGACAAATGAATATAATCATAAATAAAATGTTCATTTTTAATATTTTGTTGAGAACCCTTTACTGGCAATGACTGCCTGAAGTCTGGAACCCATGGACATTACCGAAGACTGGGTTTCCTCCTTTCTGATGCTTTGTCAGGCTCTAACTGCAGCTGTCTTCTGTTGTTTTTTGTTTGTGAGTCTTTCTGCCTTTAGTTTTGCCTTCAGCAAGTGAAATGCATGCTCAATTGGGTTGAGATCAGGTGATTGACTTGGCCATTGCAGAATATTCCACTTCTTTTCCTTCAAATGTTCCTGGGTTGCTTTTTCAGTGTGTTTTGCATCATTGTCCATCTGTATTCATCCGGCTGCTAATGTCCTCTGTCACATCATCAATAAATACCAAAGACCCAGTGCCACTGGAAGCCATGAATGCCCATGCCACCACACTGCCTCCACCATGTTTTACAGATGACTTTGTGTGCTTTGGATCATGGGCTGTTCCAGGGGCGGACTGACAACTCATGGGGCCCCCGGGCAATAGGGGATCATGGGGCCCCTGTGTCCTTGCCGAAACTCAAAAAAGCCTATGAAAAAGGTACCAGAGGCATCTCATGGGGCCCCCTACTGACCCCGGGCCCTCGGGCAGTGCCCGAGTTTCCAAATGGTCAGTCGGCCCTGGGCTGTTCCAAGCCTTCGCCACACTTTTTTCTTCCTGTCATTCTGGTACAGACTAATCCTAGTTTCATCCGTCCAAAGAATGCTTTTCCAGAACTGGTCTGGCTTTTTTAGATGTTTTTTTGGCAAAACCTAATCTGGCTTTTCTATTATTCAGACTTATGAATGGTTTGCACCTTGTGGTGAACCCTCTGTATTTACTCTTGTGAAGTGTTCTCTTGATTGTAGACTTTGACAGTGATACGCCCACCTCCTGGAGAGTGTCCTTCACTTGCCTGGATGTTGTGAATGGGTTTTTCTTTACTATAGAGAGGATCCAACGGTCACCCACCACTGTTGTCTTCCGTGGACGCCCATGCCTTTTTATGTTGCTGAGCTCACCAGTGTGTTCTTCTTTCCTCAGAATGTATCAAACTGTTGATTCGGCCACTTCTAATGTTGCTGCTATCTCTCTGATGGATTTGTTTAGTTTTTGAAGCGTTACAATGGCCTGCTTCATTTGCATGGACAACTCGTTTGAACGCATAATGTAGGTTCACAGCAATAGATTCCAAATGCATATACCACACTTAGAATCAACTCCAGACCTTTTACCTGCTTAATCAATGAATAAATAATGAAGGAGTAGCCCACACCTGGCCATGAAACAGCTTTTGATTCAATTGTTCAATTACTTTTTGTCCCTTGAAAAAAGGGGGGATGGCTGCTCTTTAAAGCTGTAATTCCTAAACCCTGTACATACCCTCAAAGTAAACCTGAGAGTGTGCACTTTCAGACCATAGCCATTATAGAACTATAGCTTGAATATGTTTTGGTAAATACCTGAAAAAAACTAAAATTGTGCCTGTGTCCAAATATATATGGACCTAACTGTATGTTGGAGCATGCAATTTTTTGAGGCACTACCAAAAAGAAAATAGCTGCTTCCCTATTACAGCCAAAGATCCCCCGTGTTAATCTGTGTTGCAGTCTGATATTATTCTCCTTGGTTTGGTTGTAGTTTAAGTTCTTTTACTGGAAAGCAGCAATTAATAACATGGCTCTTCTCGGGTCACACACCCCAACACAGTTCCATGGCAACACATGAGGAACATCTGATCCTAGGCCCTACCGGAGGCTGCTCGTATCCACTGCAAAAGGGCACTCACTCCCTGTAGCTCTGCTACTCTTCTCTGCCTGGGCTTAGGAGGGGAGGAACTGAAGGGTAAACAAACTCCCAAGGTCTTCCTCAGGTCCTAAACTGTCCTGCTGGAGTTCTCCTTCTCTCTTGGGCCTATGGTAGGGAATCCTAGGGCACCCTGCCCTCCCCCCAGAGGGGGAATAGCAGGAACACAGCAACTAGATGTTGCTTTTTCTCCTCCCTCCCTGGTCCTGCCTAAATTACCAGATTTTTTACAGGGAGAGGAGGCACCTTAAAAGGGAACCTGCTCTACCACCTGCCTACATGCTGGTAGGTTAATTGTTTTCTAGTGGCCTAGTATGTGTGTAAAAATTAGGTATGCATATGTGTTATCACATCCTGCATGCAGATCCCAAGGTGACCAATTGGGTAGGGTTAAGAAAAGATCTGGTGACCTACCTTGTAAAAATATGTCAAATATATTTATGGAAAAGGGCTCTCAAGCACATCAGACAAGGTGCCCAGACAGTTGGCCCATAGAATCATCAAGAGTCAGAAACAAATGTATGGATGTATATACACTATACATACATACAATAAAGGGTTAAATAAAGACAACTTTCATCCAATATTTTTTTACACAGTTAAACCTTTCCTTCATACAGGAGGCAGGTTCTGCTCTGTGTACGATAGAAATAGTAACCTAGTATGGACTATATATAATATAGTCATTTTAGGAATGCCCCAGCCTTGGCACAAAAACACACATTTTCACTGATACAAAGTGGTATGCTACAAATAATGATAACCTACTTCAATAAATGTGGGTATGATCAGCTTGTCATGATCTGTAGTCCTTTTGTCTGTAACTAGTCTTAGAATGCCACTTCAGCAGTAACATGTCCTTCGAAATAATTTCTTATGTTGGTAAATACTAAGAACACCACTCAAAACAGGTTGAAAAACACGTTCTATAAGCATGACAATTTTATAAAAAAAAAAATCAATGCAATTATTAAAGCAAATGTTGCCATTCAACTTCTTGCACATATGAGAATTAGTGAAATGCCTTAAATGCACAGTATTCTACTTGTACATGGTGAGGTGTGGAGGAACTGGTATGTGGAGAATTGGCAAGTAGCAGCTGTCAGATCTTTGTATACATTTTACGGGCTGCTCTATAAAAATGACCACAGGAATCTTATTGGTTGCAGTACCTACGATTCCCTGTACCATAGTTTTAATCAATATATTCCTGTAGAACAAAATGAGTAAAACTGTTGTACATAGACTTGTAAAATTTCTTGGGCAAGGTGTATGAGAACTGGAGCAAAACTGCAATCTTCACTCATGATGTCCAGTCAGGTTACATCTTTTATTGCAGGAAAATTAAGCAAGATATTGGATTGACAGCTTCCTTTTTTATAAAAAAAGCCATAGAAAGCTCAAATTTCTGCTGAATAGTCAAAAAGTCCTACTCCCGTAGGAGCTGTCGTAATACTGTCCAGGTCTTCGCCAAACACTTTACCCCGCAACCAGGCACATAGGCTCATTTACACATTTCTTCAATGACCAGTCTAGGGGTGTTGTTTTTGTTGTTTTTATTTTTAGAGAATTTGGATAGGGATGAGGGAATTAGGTGGGATGCTCCAAAAACAGAAATAATGTACAGTTGAGGACTTTAGGTATTCTTTTGGATAAGCTATGGTGAAGTTCATGCTTAAAACAAAAAGTAAGCTTCAGCTTTAAGGCAGCAGCAGTAGCATAGTAGAGCAGAGTCCCTTTAGGTAGGACATTAAGTGGACTAAGCTCTTCAGAACACTAGCCGGAGTCCCCTTTAGCTAAACCTGCAGCTGACTCCCTAGAACCAGAGGAGTTAAGGTAACACGTCTCTAAGATCCTTTAGGGGTGTCTGTACACACAAGGCCCAAGAACAGCTGGCTGCCTTCCTCCATCATACCAGACCAGATCTTAAGTAGACGACCCCTCAGTCAGCTTTAGTATAACCTGGGTCTCAGCATTTAGGCTCTCAGATCACCTACCTGAGGCCTATGATCCAGCATCGCCTGGGAGGGGGCATGCCCTCTCCAGGCTGGAACAATCCTATACAGAAAAGACCCATAACTCAGTATGCTCACTGAATACAGGCCTGAAAATTTGCACTTGCCTGCTTGCATTTGGCGAGTGGAAATAAATGCAAGGCGAGTGTGTCCCATTGGAGGTGTAGACTTGGTGGAGATTGGCAGGGCGTGGGCTTAGCTGGTTTGCCATTGGCCGCAGCGCTCAGACGGGGGGGCGGGGATGGCCTCCTGCTCTCATCTGTTCAGCAGCGAAGCCATGGAAATGGACGGCCAGAAGTCGGTGCCAGGACCCCTGGGGAGAGAGGGGCGGAGCCCAGCCAGACCGGGGAGCCCATGCTGAAGGTGAGGACTGGTGAGGACCAGAGACCAGGCAGTGCGAGTCCAAGACACCTGGGATCAGCGTGGGTGGCCATGTGTGCCTACATATATATATATATATATATATATATATATATATATATATACATATATATATATAACAGATCCCAGTATACAGGAATATATATATATATATACACCTGTATACTGGGATCTATTTTAGATACACCTGTATACTGAGATCTATTCTATTTATACACCTGCAAGGCTGTGTTTAGGGGCAGAATTAAGGGTAGGGGTTGGGTGGAGCAACTGGTGGCAAGTAACTCTTAAGGCCTGGCTAGTAGCTCAGGACTTGAGATTTTAATATGAATATATATAGTTACTCAGCATGCCATCAAGCCCGTCTCTCTGGGATAGGCCAGGGTTGTATCAATATTCATTCTGCTATCTGCAAAGCTGCACACCTATCATCCAGAAGCTTCTTAAGGTTCTTGGAAGCAAAGGGAGCTATCAGGGTAGCTGCAGCAGAACACACCGAGCAGACTTAACGATGGATGGGGGGTTAGACTGATTTCTCAGCCATGTATGGCCAGTCTTAGCGCCAGCTTTCATTAAAGCATTTTATTCATTTCAAACAGATTTTACATTCCCATACCAGTCTAAAGGAGTGCAAAACCACATTGAAGCAGATCAAATGTAGGCAGAAGGAGGTCAACTGTGGTTAGATGCCAATAAATTCTGTATGATCTCAAAAAGTATCTTAAACTGCTGACAAACTGATACAGTCAGCACAAGCCCAGTGCCCATTGACAGAGGGCTTTACCTTCCTTCCCATGTCTAAATGTTTACAGTGCAGCTTAGGAAATGAAAGACAAAAGCAAGTAATGGGTAAGAAGGTAAGTTTCATAAATTTCTGAACGCAGAGACTGAAAGTTCATTCAGTGTTAGCCAATAGTTTATCAGGTGAAATTTTTTCCAGAGAACATTATAGTGGTTGTAAACCTCAGACATGAAATATGAACAAAGGATATCCCTCTATAGTGTGTACTTGTCTCAATTAAGAGCACTAAGTGTCATTTCTGTCTGCTGCTTCCTTCCTCATCATGAGTCACTTCTGACAAGTTTTCCTGACACCATGAGAAAAATGGTGACAGGGGAGGTACTTCCAGCAGATTGACAGCCTCAGTTCTGTTACTGTGTGAAGAGGGGTGTGTTCCTTCCCTCCAATCAGCTCTCCTCACTAGCTCTGCAGTGTATAATTTTAGCGCTCCACCCCCTGTTTTATGAACTCTCAAAGAAGCTTGATAAATTCAGCACTTTGAATGGATGGCCCTAGTATGTGTATGTATGAATGTAAGTTAGGGACCTTAGATTGTACACCCCTTGAGGGTTAGGGATAGATGTGAATGTACAATATATATGTAAATCACAGCGCTATATAAGTACCTGAAATAAAAAAATGTAGAGGAGAGAAGACTGCAGATAGACAGGTACAACTTATGTAGTAGGATTTCTTTAATCTCTGTGTATCATCTGAGACCAGTCACTTCACTGGATATATGTAAGCCACTTTAAGCAAAACAATGCTCATAGATGATGCTAGGAGTCCCTTTAATTCATTGGTTTCCCTGTTTTTCTTTATGGGATACCAGGGCAGCTGCCAGAGCTAAAGATAATCATAGACAAGCTGCTTTTAGAGGTATAGCATGACAATCTGTTACTGCCAGCTAGGGAAGACAAGCTATCTGACAGGTTAAAGAACCTGCCCTGAATGTTGTTGTCCATGCAGAGTCCTCTCTTTTACAAGATCTCATCCTCCCTTCCCTTTCATTAAAATAAACTTGTATGCTCAGAAAATGTGAGCGTGCTAATTTATGGAGTACTCTACAGCACCCAGAGATCAGTTGGATCACACCTACATGCTACACTAACAAGCTCAGAATACATTTTATGCTAGAATTGTAAGTGAATGCCAACATCTTTCTCTGTTTTTGAATAGAGCAAGGAAGCAATAGGACACCTGACAAAACTTTACAACTATTCGGGGGATCTCTTTCCTCTCATTTCCTGTCCTGCTGACAGCTGCTTCACAAGACAGTAATTGAGGGTTAGCCTAGCCCAGTGGTGGGCAACCTTTTCTTTCAACTGAGCCAAATCTCGCCAAAACCACGATTGAAATTTATTTTGAGAGCCACATTTTTAAAACTGAAAATACATCCCCCATATAGTAATTCATCCCCCATAGTAATTCATCCCCCATAGTAATTCATCCCCCATATAGTAATTCATCCCCCATATAGTAATTCATCCCCCATAGTAATTCATCCCCCATATAGTAATTCATCCCCCATATAGTAATTCATCCCCCATAGTAATTCATCCCCCATAGTAATTCATCCCCCATATAGTAATTCATCCCCCATAGTAATTCATCCCCCATATAGTAATTCATCCCCCATAGTAAGTCATCCCCCATAGTAATTCATCCCCCATAGTAATTCATCCCCCATAGTAATTAATCCCCCATATAGTAATTCCTCCCCCATAGTAATTCATCCCCCATATAGTAATTCATCCCCCATAGTAATTAATCCCCCATATAGTAATTCATCCCCTATATAGTAATTCATCCCCCATATAGTAATTCATCCCCCATATAGTAATTCATCCCCCATAGTAATTCATCCCCCATAGTAATTCATCCCCCATATAGTAATTCATCCCCCATATAGTAATTCATCCCCCATAGTAATTCATCCCCCATATAGTAATTCATCCCCCATAGTAATTCATCCCCCATATAGTAATTCATCCCCCATAGTAATTCATCCCCCATATAGTAATTCATCCCCCATAGTAATTCATCCCCCATATAGTAATTCATCCCCCATAGTAATTCATCCCCCCTATAGTAATTCATCCCCCCTATAGTAATTCATCCCCCATATAGTAATTCATCCCCCATAGTAATTCATCCCCCATATAGTAATTTATCCCCCATAGTAATTCATCCCCCATAGTAATTCATCCCCCATATAGTAATTCATCCCCCATAGTAATTCATCCCCCATAGTAATTCATCCCTCATATAGTAATTCATCCCCCATATAGTAATTCATCCCCCATAGTAATTCATCCCCCATATAGTAATTCATCCCCCATATAGTAATTCATCCCCCATAGTAATTCATCCCCCATATAGTAATTCATCCCCCATAGTAATTCATCCCCCATATAGTAATTCATCCCCCATATAGTAATTCATCCCCCACAGTAATTCATCCCCCATATAGTAATTCATCCCCCATATAGTAATTCATCCCCCATAGTAATTCATCCCCCATATAGTAATTCATCCCCCCTATAGTAATTCATTCCCCATATTGTGTCAATTCACTTACCTTTGCTCCGCACGTTCCTCTCGCCGTGTTCCCGCGACGTTCTGGTCTTCAGGGCGGACTGTGAGAGGAGAGGAGTTCGTCACGCTGCCCCGCCTACATCCTGGCTGCCCCGCCTACATCCTGACAGCTGCAGAGTCCTGACTTTTGGGGCGGCCGCCCGAGAGGAGGGAGGGGAGCGGGCGCCCGGCACACAGAAGAGCCGCATTTAAGTTTGTAAAGAGCCGCATATGGCTCGCGAGCCGCGGCTTGCCGACCACTGGCCTAGCCATACATGCTTCAATTCCTTTCGTTCAGCCCAGTACACAGCATGGATGAAGGCATCTCCTCTGCCAGCTATTGTATTCTGACACCAGTAGCTCTCAGAAAACCTTAAAGCGGAGTTCCACTCAAAAGTGGAAGCTCCACTTATTTGTCTTCTCCCCCCTCCACTGCCATATTTGGCACCTTTAGGGGGGAGCAGATACCTGTTTTGACAGGTACCCACTCTCACTTCCAGCTCAGTTCGCCGTGGCAAAGTGAGCTGGACGTTCGCCCCCTCCTTTCTCCCGCAGTCTCCTGGGAACTTTCATAGGTCCCAGAAGACTGCCGGACCAATGAGAATGCGCAGCCGCAAGATGTCACAGCCTAGTGCCCACAATTGTGATGCCGGGGAGAGAAGAAGCAGAGAAGGGATGGCGCAGGTGAGCACATCGCTGGACCCTGAGACAGGTGAGTGTATGTTTATTAAAAGTCAGCAGTTACAGGTTTTGTAGTTGCTGACTTTTAATAAACACATAACTGACTGCAACTCCGTTTTAACAGTGTCTGCATATGATAGCATGCAGTCACTGTTCAACCAATCCGACTACTTCAGTTTTTTAAATGAAGCTTGTTGAACTGGGTGGTGCCAACAGGGCCACCCACAGATTGAATTTCGGCCAATTCAGCAAGAATCTGCTGGTTTATATAAGGTATGGCTAGCATTAGTCTTGGACAGCAACACAGACAGAAGGTACACTAGCTAAGTGGTTAGCACTTCTGCCTAGAAATACTAGAGTTGCCGGTTTGAATCCCAACAACGACACTACCTGCCTGGAGTTTGCATGTTCTCCCTCTCTGTTCAAGCTCCTTGAGGGCAGGGACTGATGTGAATGTACCATATATATGTAACTAGATGGTGCTATATAAGTACCTGTAAATAAATACAAAGCTTTTTTTTTTTTTATAGAGTAGTGGAGACTAGAACCCACATCTACTTTGTGTTGCTGTGTGCCCATTTCCACTCCCTACCTGTTTGGTAAAAGTGATGTCATGGGGACAAGAGAGAAAACCTCTCCTAACAGTGCCCTGTAAAGTAGTTAAAACCCAACAGGGGTTCTTTTAACCCATCCTCACTTTAAATTACTCCAGTCACATGATTGCACAGCTCTGCTTCCCTTGTGTCAGTGAGCAGCTGCTGCAGGGGAGAAGAGGGAGCACCAACAACAGCTGAGCCACAGGAGCCCATGAGCCGCAGGAACATGTGAGCGGATTGGAGTAAATTCAAAATATGTTAAGTACGCAGATATTTTCCATATGGGTTCAGGCAGGATAGGTGGGTTTGGGGCGAGGGAATATTTTTAGGAATAGTGATCATTAGGGTTTTATTCCACTTTAAGAATCATGCATATCATTTTTGTTTTATTATTTTTTTGGCTAAACTGTTAAACGTATTGCTAACCTTTCAAACAAGTACTGTGCTTCTTTTAAAAAGAACCTAAACCTTTAATTAACCTTTAATTAATTAATTGAAACCTTTAATTAACTCCACCTCCCATGAACTCTTTAGTGGTAAGGGTACACAAAATACATACGGTAATAAAAGATTGATTAAGGCTATAGGTTTACAAAATACATAAAATAACTTAGGTAATACATAGAAATAAAAAGATAAATGTTACAGATTGGATGGATGGATAAGACAAAAAATATTGTATGTATACAGAGATAGGTAGAGGAAAAGAAATAAAGACAGATATAAAGAAAGAGAGATGGAGCACAGGATGGGGGAGAGGAATAAATGGATGGATCTACAGATAGATAGATAGATAGATAGATAGATAGATAGATAGATAGACAGATAGATATCAACTGAATAATTCTTAAACCACATAACATCTATACTCACTGGCATCCCGGCAATGGAAAGGCTCACTACCTATCTTTGCTCTTTTCTGCTCTCTTGCTAGCAATAGAATACAGCACTGAGCACTGGGAGTGTATAATGTTGTGTAGTCTGGTGTCAGACATGGGGATACCCCTAGTGGAGGAGGAGAGAGATAATCCTTTATAGGACCAGCACAGCTCACACTTGGAAGCAGCTGTACACCGTTGAAAACAATGTCAGACAATTTCTCAGAACACATGCCTGGTATTGAGTCTTTGTTATCCTTGGCTTTCACTGCAAGCAGGGTTTTCTCTTACAACCAAAGCGTTTCAGTTTATTATTTTTTAAATAATTTGATAGATAAAACATATTTTCCTACTTCAGAATTATGGACTATTCTGTGTAAATCATTGACATAAATGTCCATTGAAATACATTTTTGTATCATATCCTATAAAATATGAGCAACCATTTTAAAGTATAAATAAAGGATAGAGTGGAGAGGGATTACAATACCTGGCAGATTTTATTGCGGTCTATGTCCTTGTTAAGCTTCCCGCCGCCCTATAGTGGAAATACTGTGATTTGCATTTCCGGGTAGGGGGTGTGCGCACCGCCCTACCTACGCCGCCATTGGTGGCTAGCCATGTCACTCACTGGGTCTCAGCAGAGAAATACATAGCAGCATGCCTGCCTAGTAAAACAGCACACAGCATACAATGTAAAACACACACAGCGCACAAGTTTAAGTTACTGTATTGTGATTTTTTTTAGCAAAGACGTAGCATTTTGGCCAAAATTTATGATAAAATTAGATTTTTAAAATTTTATATTGGATATGTTTTATAGCAAAAAGTCAAAAATATTGTTTGTTTTGTTTTTCAAAATTGTCGGTCTTTTTATGTTTATAGCACAAAAAATAAAACCGCAGAGGTGATCATATACCACCAAAGAAAGCTTTATTTGTGGGGAAAAAAAGACAAATTTCATTTATGTACAGCATTGCATGACTGCGCAATTGCACACTAGGCCATATCGCAAAAAATGGCCTGCTCAGGAAGGGGGGTAAATCCTCTAGAGGGGAAGTGGTTAAGGAGATTCGCTGTTATTTGTCCTCTTTGTCATTATCATTAAAGAAAAGAAAGTAAAAGAAAACCCCAAATTTTGAGTTGTCCCCAGAAAAGTAATAGAGGGAAAATCTTCCAATGGAGACACTAGTCCTGGTCATCTGGGGTCCCCAAGGAATTCCTTTAATTTGCAGCAATTTTCTCTAACTTCCTGTTTGGCTATGGGATAGGAAGTGAAGGGAAATCTCCACGGGGGGGGGGGGACACAGATGGCGAAAAAAATGTGACAGGGGTTATAACCCTCCCTTACTCTATCCAAAATGAAAAAAAAAAAGTTTTGCCTATAGTTCTACTTTAAACAACAGTCTCTCCTGTGCAAACAATCAGTTGTGGATAAAGTACAATGGCAGTTTCTTGTGCATCGACAGTACAAAAAATTTCTAATAACACTGTTACTTGATTTTAAATCCCCAATAAACTGTTGGCCTGTGTAGGGGCACAAATGTAATCACCAGAATTTGTAAATATGGACCTTGTTTGAAAAAGGTATAACTGAAATCAAGACTTTTTTACATTTTGGATAGAGTAGAAGGAGATTAGAACACCTGTTGGGTTTTTATTGCTGTCTATTGTGTCCTCATTAAGGAAACAGGATCTATGAATGGAAGACAGGCATATGTCTGAAAAGTCTGCCCACTCCATTGATAAACCATGTTTCATTCGTAGTAACTGTAGCATCAGCTTTTATAAATGGAGCAGCTGGGTAGAAATCCTCCCACTCCAGCCGCCGTAATCTTCTTGTGCATCAGGGGTTAATACTACCAAGGGGTTGTCCCAGGGTCTCATTAAGAGACCTTGACTATGTCCTTGCTTTCCACCCAGCTGCTCCATTCATAAAAGCCATATCGGCTTTTAACATTTCTATGAATGAAACATGGTCTATGAATGGAGTGGGCAGACTTTTCAATCATATGCCTGTCCTCCATTTGTAGATCCTGTTTCATTCATAGAAGCTGTAGTATGACTTCTATGAATGGAGCAGCTGGGCAGATGGAGTATAGTTGAGCACTCTTGATGAGAGCTTGTGACAACCCATTATGCCTAGTACCCACGATGAGAAAATTGGATGAAAATAATGCATTTGGAGTGATCATCTGACAATTTGTTTATTAAGACACAGTTTTCAGGAGCCAATCATGAGAGTTCGTGCAAAAATATCCGAAGGGACAAGCACAAAATTTTTTCTTGCAAGATAACAGAATGAACGATTTTCATGTAATTAATATAGTATTTGTATGAAAAAAATCGAGACCAAGACCACGCATGCTTGAAAACGAACAAATACATTACAATGTAATACAACACATTACATCACTTAAGAAGTTGCATTCTGTCTTACAAGAATTTTTCTAACTTTAGGAACGTATTCATTTTCAATATGAGACTAGCATGCAAAAAAAAAGGACGATCGTTTGTCCTATATTCTCATCATGTGTACTAGGCATGTAAATATGCATTACTTATACCTGATGGGCTCCTGGGGAAACTGAAAATAATCATAGTAAGTTGACTACCACAGTGATAACAGCGATCTTCCGGATCTTGTTCGGGTTCTGTGAGCGGCTTCCCCTCTGCACACTGACCATAGAAGGAAGGGAGGAATGGTGACCTCACAACCTTCACCTCAACCAGTCAGTCATTTAAAAAATACAAGGCAGTTTATGAATGGAAGCAGTGCTGAGTTAGGGACTCTCTGTGGTCAGCGTGCTGAGGAGAAGCCACTTGCACAGAACCTAAGCAGGTCCTGGAAGATTGCAGCTTCTACTGTAGTAGCACCGACTACTACAGTGATTGTCAGCTTCCCCACAGCCATTCAGGTATGAGATATACATAGTTACATTGTGCCCAGCTGGACCAATGTAAGTATGCAATACAGATCATTCCTGAAGTTTAGCTTTAAATACACAAAACATTCCAGTACATATTTCTGTGTCTTGTACAAATAACTTGTATTTGCATTGGATAAATACCTAATATAATGGTTGTCCTAGAGCTGTACATGCTGTGTTATTAAGTCACTCACCTGTTATTTCTGGAATTTTGTAGAGCATAAATAATCAGTGTAGTTTAGAGAATGTACAGAAACAGGGGCGGACTGACCATTTGGAAACTCGGGCACTGCCCGAGGGCCCGGGGTCAGTAGGGGGCCCCATGAGATGCCCCTGGTACCTTTTTCATAGGCTTTTTTGAGTTTGGGCAAGGACACAGGGGCCCCATGATCCCCTATTGCCTGGGGGCCCATGAGTTGTCAGTCCGCCCCTGTACAGAAATACAAATTATGTTCCCATCTGTGTAATAATTTTTATCTCACAGAATCATTATTAAGAGGCTTAGAGAAGAGACAGCCACAAAATGTACACAAGCATATCTAATCTATAGATAGTGATGACCAACATGTAATAATGAAGACAACGCTTAAAGTGGTTATAAACCTCAGACATGAAATATGAACAAAGCATATCCCTTTGTAGTGTGTATGTCATGTACCTGGATAGTGAGCCTGATGTGAAGAGGCAGGCTTCCGTACAACTCCGGATCAAGGACCTCTGATGGTGAGACAGCAGTCACAGGGGCACGGTGGGGTATGATTGCCTGTAATCAGTCCAGTAACAGCTGATGACCTGTAGGCAGGGAGCAGGGTTCTGATGTAGCCGTGCAGGATGGATGGATACTCACGCGCAGCGTGCTGAGGATGCAGGGTCAGACGAGCCGGGTTCGGTATCAGTCGGGCAGATCAGGCTTACAGCGGCAGGAGGAAGAGTAGTCAGGTCACAGGCCAGGTCAGCAACGGAAAATCAATCAGACAGGAGCGGAGACAGAAGAATAATCCAAGACAAGCCAGAGGTCAGGGCAGGTAGCAGTCAAGCGGAGATCAGGAACAGGCTGGTTCAGTATCAGGAGTCAATCACAGGAATCAGGGAACACAAGCAGGGAAAAGACCATACGGCAATGGGACAACTACTGCAGCCAGTTTAAATAGCCCTTTTGGTGCCAGTATTAGTGACAGGCGCGTGCCCGTATGCGCATGCGCATACGTGCACACACATGTGCGCGCCTATGTCCAAGTGCCTGCACATCTGTTTGGCTAGTAAGAACTCTGCGCATGCGCATATTTGTGCGCCGTGGAACTTCACCTGCACTATGGGCAGGTCATTCCTGACAGTGTACGTGTCTCAATTACGAGCAGTAAGTGTTATTTCTGTCTGCTGCCCTGTTCCTTGATACTTCTGACAAGTTTTCCTGACACCAAGAGAAATATGGTGACAGAGGAGGGACCTCCAGCAAATTCACAGCCTCAGCTCTATTCCTGTGAGCTGTGTGGAGGGGTGGCTCTTCACAATCACTTCTCAGAGATCTCCTTACTGAGCTCTGCAGTGTGTTATTTCAGCTCCCTGTCCCCTGTTTTCTGAAAGCTCAACAAATTTTATAAGTTTGAACAAACATAGAGAAGAGAAGACTGCAGATAAACAGGTACAACCTGTTTAGGAAGATTTGTTTCATCTATGTGCATCAAATGCATCACTTCACTGGGTATATGTAAGGGTTTACAACGACTTTCATGTAACACCTATTGATAAAAAAAAAACAGGCTGCCCTGTGACAATATCAAAGAATAAAGCAGCAAGTTCTGAGCTCCTACACATGAATGCCAGTGGACCCTTTATGAGACTATCATCATGCGTATTGTGTTGACGCAGTTGTACCTTGGATTCATTCATAGTCTTCCATCCTTCTTTTTATAGCACAACACAGCTTTCAATGATACCTGTACTTCTTTGGAATTATTGTACTGTAAGGATGTCAGCAATGACGTATTTTTCCAGCACAGGTTTCCTTGGACTGTTGTAGCTTTGCCATTGATTATTACACTACATGTACACAATACAGTGACAACTGACAACTTGATTTACAAAAACAAAGCAGCAGATTACTGAGAGTAACCCTGGTGTACTACAGCTAGATTTGAATGAACAGTCATAGTACCCATCATCCCTTGTTCATGTTCCTTGAAAGATTTCAAAGGCACAAATGAATGCAGCTCTGAATGTATTGATAAATCATTAAGGGGTCTTGCTCACAGTTGTAAAGTACAGTGTTAAATACATCTGTCGTTGTCATGCCTGAAAGCCAAAACAGCAGTGTATTTTATGGCCATAGGAATGCATTGTAGGACACGTAGTGCACATGTATTTTTCAAAATGTCAAATTCTATGTTTTGAAATAAAAGCCCATATGCATGTGTAAGCATATGCTGGTACTGGAGGGTACGTGCACATGGCAGTTTATGTAATGCATCCTTATGGGCAAAAATACTCTGCAGCTGTGAAAATGTGTTTTACACTATACAGGCATACCTCGGTTTACGAATTTAATGCGTTCTCCAGGACATTTCGTATTGCAAAAAATTTGTAAACCGAAATGCGATTTCCCATAGGAATGCATTGAAAACCAATTAATCCATTCCGGAGGTCAGAAAAAAGTTTAAAAAAAGGTCTTTTATCTGTTCAAAACTCTATATAAAGTGCAGTTTAAAAGGCATAAATACTGTACAGGGACATGGTTAAAAAAAAAATAATTTGTAAATGCATTGAAAACCAATTACCGTACGTATATACTCGAGTATAAGCCGACCCGAATATAAGCCGAGGTACCTAATTTTACCACAAAAAACTGGGAAAAACTATTGACTCGAGTATAAGCCGAGGGTGGGAAATGAGGCACCTACTAGTCAATGTAAAAAATAAAGATAGAGACCCATCATTGGTGTCAGTGGGAGGAATAGTGCCCCATCATTGGTGTCAGTGGGAGGAATAGTGCCCCATCATTGGTATCACTGGGAGGAATAGTGCCCCATCATTGGTATCAGTGGGAGGAATAGTGCCCCATCATTGGTGTCAGTGGGAGGAATAGTGCCCCATCATTGGTGTCAGTGGGAGGAATAGTGCCCCATCATTGGTATCACTGGGAGGAATAGTGCCCCATCATTGGTATCACTGGGAGGAATAATACCCCATCATTAGTATCAGTGGGAGGAATAGTGCCCCATCATTAGTATCGGTGACACCAATGATGCGGCACTGTTCCTCCCACTGACACCAATGACACTTGCTGACCCCTGTTGCAGTATGGTGCTGCTGCAGCCAGCATATGTGGTTGCAGCAGCACCTCTGCACTGCACACTTACCGGCTTTTCCCTCACTCGATTTTCGCGGGTACGCTCGGCTTCGCCTCCTCACCCGTGATTGGCCACCTGTGTACCTTTCCTGAGCTACAGTTCTGGTGGCCAATCCCCGGTGAGGAGGCGGAGCCAAGCGGCAGGCGTGAGGGAGTTGCCGGAGTGACGGAAGGAGCAGCGCTTCCTGGATGGATCATCGTGGGAGCCAGGTAAGAGACAGCAGCCCTCTGCCCACCCCTGTACGCGCCCCCCTTGACGGAGCCTCGCGCCCCCCTTGCTAGACATCTGCAGACGTTGACTCGAGTATAAGCCGAGGGGGCCGTTTTTCAGCACAAAAAATGTGCTGAAAAACTCGGCTTATACTCGAGTATATACGGTAATCAGTTCTGGAGGTCAGAAAAAAGAAAAAAAAGTGTTCTGTTCAAAACTCTTTATATAGTGCACTTTAAAGGCACAAATACTGTACAGGGACATGATTAAAAAATATTCGTAAATGCATTGAAAACCAATTAGTTCGTTCTGGAGGTCAGAAAAAAGTAAAAAAAAAGTATTTTACCTGTTCAAAACTTTTTATAAAGTGCACTTTAAAGGCATAAATACTGTACAAGGACATGATTAAAAAAATGCATTGAAAACCAATTAATCCGTTTCGGAGGTCAGAAAAAAAGTCAAAGTCTTATCTGTTCAAAACTCTTTATAAAGTGCACTTTAACTGCTTGCCTACAGGGCACTTCTACCCCCCTCCTGCCCAGGACAATTACCAGCTTTCAGCGCTGTCACACTTTGAATGACAATTGCGCGGTCATGCAACACTGTACCCATATGAAATTTTTATAATTTTTTTTAGACAAATAGAGCTTTATTTTGGTGGTATTTAATCACCTCTGGGTTTTTTTTATTTTTTCTTAAACCAAAAACCACTGAAAATTTTGAGTAAAAGTTTTTTCTTAGTTTTTGTTATAAAATTTTGTAAATAAGTGATTTTTCTCCTTCACTGATGTGCACTAATGAGGCTGCAGTGATGGGCACTGATAGGCTGCACTGATGGACACTGATAGGTGGCACTGATGGGCACTGATGAGGAGGTACTGGTAGGTGGCACTGATGGGCATTGACAGGCATCACTGATGGACACTGAAAGGCAGCACTCATATATGGCACTGATAGGCGGCACTGACTGGCACTGATAGGCAGCACTGATAGGCAGCATTTACGGGCAGTGATAGGCAGCACTGACTGGCACTTATTGGTAGCACTGATAGGTGGCACTGACTGGCACTGATGGGTGACATTGAAAGGCAGCTCAGATGGGCACTGATATGTGGCATAGATGTGCACTGGTAGGCGCTGATATGTGGCATTGATGAGCACTGACAGGTAGCACTGCTGGGGCTACACAGATCATCAGGGCACACTGATCATCAGTGCCCTGATGATCAGTGTACCTGTCCCCTCCGCGGAAAGCCGATAACCGGCTCTCCTCTCGAGCTGTCAGCGTGACAGCTCGTGAGGAGAGAAATGCCGATAACCGGTATTTCCCTATTTACATGCGATCAGCTGTGATTGGACACAGCTGATCACATGACCGAGCTGATGTCTTCGGCTCTTTCTGTGGATCAGTGATCTGCTGTGTCCGAGGGACACAGCATATCGCCATGCTGTGCGCTCCTGGAGCCGCGCATGCGCGGTTAGAATGGGATGGCGTTATATGACGTCCTCCCAGAACAAGAGAACCGCCTTGCGCCTGTCATTACACTATATGGCAGGCGGGAGGCGGTTAAAGGCACGGGGATGACGCTATAAACCCCCCAGGCACAATGCATCCTGGGGAAACTTGCTTCCTATTGTGAAAAAAATTTGTAAAGCGAGGCATTATTTTGGATGGATTTTCATTCGTAAACTGAAAATTACATTAACTGAGGCGTTCGTAAACCGAGGTACGCCTGTATGTTCATATGCTGTATTTTATGGCCCTGTGCAGGAGGTTTATATGTATAAAATGCAAAAAAAAGAAAAAAAAAAAAGAAAAGAAAGTCTCTCCCTGTAAATCCAATCAATCATGATGCCTGCCAGTGTTGCCAACTCCTAAAGTGAAATTTACTGACAGGATGCCCAAAATTAAAAACCGCACAAATTTTGTTACTGACAAAAATCGTGACATTTACTGACAGAGCCAAATTTTTACTGACACTTCAAAAAAGTCCATAAAACTACCGTTTTACGTGCAAAACCTTGCAAATATCAACATTTACAATGTATATACAAACATGTAGCTAGTGCTATTAGCAATGCATTTAAAGTGTTACTAAACCCACAACAGTATCAGTCTGTATATGCAGTAAAGCATGCTTGTTATACTCACTGTAGAACCTAAGGGGTTAATCCTCTGCATTGTGTAAAAAGGCTGTTTGATCCTGTCTACTCTGATCGTTCCCTTCTTCCACATTCCCCAATCCATCTGCTGATAGTACAGAGCCCTAGGAGGCACTCTGCACATGCTCAGTTTGGTGTGTATTGCTAGAGAGGGTTTTTTTTTTTTTTTAGGAGGGGGCATGTGATCAGCACAGGATTTGGGGGTCATGCAGCCTCTTAGGACAGTCAGAAAAGAATTAAATCTCCTTCTACAAGCTTTAATTAGTGCTCAGCCAGACACTGATAGAATTCACAAGTTTGCAATATACAGCTGATGAGAAAAGGTATTTAGCAGTTTATACATTGCTCAAAAAAATTAAAGAAACACTTTAAATACACATCAGATCTCAATGGGGAAAATATCATGCTGGATATCTATACTGATGTGGAATGGATAATGTGTTAGGAACGTAAGGATGCCCCATCGTTTGATGGAAATGAAAATGATCAACCTACAGAGGACTGAATTCAAAATCAAAAATCAAAGTGAATAAATGATGCAGCAGGCTAGTCCATTTTCCTAAATGTCATTGCAGCAACTCAAAATAGTACTCAGTAGTTTGTATGGCCCCCACGTGCTTGTATGCATGCCTGACAACGTCGGGGCATGCTCCTAATGAGACGATGGATGGTGTCCTGGGGTATTTCCTCCCAGATCTGGATCTGGACAGTCTGAGGAGTAACCTGGTGACGTCGGATGGACCGAAACATGATATCCTAGAGGTGTTTTATTGGATTTAGGTCAGGCGAGCGTGGGGGCCATTCAATGGTATAAATTTCTTCATCCTCCAGGAACTGCCTGCATGCTCTCTCCACATGAGGCCGGGCATTATCGTGCACCAGGAGGAACCCAGAGCCCACTACACTCACGTAGGGTCTGACAATGGGTCCAAGGATTTCATCCCGATACCTAATGGCAGCCAGGGTGCCATTGTCTAGCCTGTAGAGGTCTGTGCGTCCCTCCATGGATATGCCTCCCCAGACCATCACTGACCCACCACCAAAACGGTCATGCTGAACGATGTTACAGGCAGCATAATGTTCACAGCTTCTCCAGACCCTTTCACGTCTTTCACAGTTGCTCAGGGTGAACCTGCTCTCATCTGTGAAAAGCACAGGGTGCCAGTGGCGGACCTGCCAATTCTGGCGTTCAATGGAAAATGCCAATCGAGCTCTATGGTGCCAGGCTGTGAGCACAGGGCCCACTAGAGGACGTCAGGCCCTCAGGCCACCCTCATGAAGTCTGTTTCTGATTGTTTGGTCAGAGAAATACACACCAGTGGCCTGCTGGAGGTCATTTTGTAGGGCTCTGGCAGTGCTCATCCTGTTCCTCCTTGCACAAAGGAGCAGATAGCGGTCCTGCTGATGGGTTAAGAGCCTTCTATGGCCCTGTCCAGCTCTCCTAGAGTAACTGCCTGTCTCCTGCAATCTCCTCCATCTCTTGAGACTGTGCTGGGAGACACAGCAATCCTTCTGGCAATGGCATGTATTGATGTGCCATCCTGGAGGAGTTGGACTGCCTCTGCAACCTCTGTAGGGCCCAGGTATCGCCTCATGCTACCAGTAGTGACACTGACCCTAGCCAAATGGAAAACTAGTGAAACACAGTCAGAAAAGAGGAGTAGGGAAATAAATGTCAGTGTCCTCCACCTGTAAAACCATTCCTGTTTGGGGGTCGTCTCATTGCTGCCCATCTAGTGCACATGTTGTTAATTTCATTAACACCAAAGCAGGTGAAACTGATTAATAACCCCCTCTGCTACTTAACTGACCAGATCAATATCCCAGGAGTTTAAGTGACTTGATGCTATACTCTGATTAAAATGTGTTTCTTTAAATTTTTGAGCAGTGTATTTACGAAAATAATTGCATTTCTATGTACTGTGTATTGTGGGAGACCAGATATAGTGAATGCAGGCTCCTGGGTTTACTAACTCTTTAAGGTATGAAAAAGGCAAAAACATGTTTCTCCATTTACCTAAAGGTCAGGTTAATAACCCAGCACAGAGTTTCCCCTTACATCAGAGTCTGCAGGGTCCCCCTTTTACAGTGCAAAGGGAAACTCTGCGGACTTTGATGTAAAAGGGAACACTGGACTCTGATGCAAAGGAAAACTCTGATGTAAGGGGGAATGCTGTGGACTCTGGTGTAAAGGGAAACGTTGATGTAAGGGGGTCTCTGGTCACTCGAACCCCCCTCTTACATAAGAATTCACAGAGTTCCCCTTTAAATCACAGTCCACAATATTTTTCCTCACATCAGAGTCCAGATTTCCCCTTTACATCAGAGTCAGTAGGGTTCCCCCTTATAGTGCACTGACAGTAAAGACAGTAAAGGGGAACTCTGAGGACACTGATTTAAAGGCTAACATCGGGTACTCAGGTTTGGGGGGGGGCAGGAGGGTCCTGGTGACTGCAGACCACCTTCAGCAGAGTGAATACTCTATGGTAAGGGGGTTATTGATATAAGCGGAAACTTTTATATCAGTGTCCCCCCTTATTTTAGTGTATTCACCCCCCCTTCTCCCCCCACAGAGTGTGTGACCTGACTGGCTGGGAGCTCTCACTGATCTGACCTCCAGGCTCCTCCATTGCTCGCTTGGGTGCAGCAGGCCTGTCCAGTCAGCTTGATCCTCTGCTTTGATTTTCTCACCACCTCTATCCTCCTCTTCTCCTCCACCAAGGAAGGACTGTTCCAAATGACAATGGAAATGAAAATGGTAATGTATTTATCATTTTTTGGAACTAGTAATACATCAAAATGGTGCGCTATAACAAGTATCCCCCATAACAGAAGAACTCCAAACTCCCATATAAACAACAGAATGCAGCTATAATGACTGGCTCACTACTAATAATGAAGGACACTAACCTAAGCTAAGTCCCACCTATACAAACACAATCTAACAACTCCCAGGCTAACCTGTCATTAAAAAGATTAAAAAATAGAAAAAAATAGAAAAAAACACATCCAAAGCTTACAGACAAAAACATTTTCCAAACAAAGCCAATGTGTTCCTCCAACCAGCTACTATAGCTTCACGCATCCACTTACAGACAAAGTTTAAAATACCTCCATTGAGCCCAGTTAGGTTTTAATAAAAAAATCCTTTGTGGTGACCCTGTCTCTACCGGGTCACTTGTACACAATAAGAACCCTTTAAAAGAAGAGGCAGCAATAACACTATAACATACAGTATTTACTCATGTGCTGGGATGAATGTTCATCCTCCTGTTCTGATAATCTGATGTATCCGGCTCAGCTGAGCTTCCACCTTCACCCATGCCCCACACCAAGTGGCGCCATGATGACACCAATGTGGCACCAGCCAGCCGCCTCCTGTCCAAGTCCAACTTTGACTCTGAGTTCCCCGATCCCCATGGCCTTATATTTTACGGGCAGTTACTGTCTGTAACTGGCTGATTTTACAAACTGTCCATAAAGTTCTGGACGGTTGGCAACCCTGATGCCTGCTGCCTGCCAAAATGGAAAACCTGATGGATCCAGTGCACACAACCGATCCCAGTGATACTCCTTGCTGAATGACAGTTCCCAGTGCTGTCATCAGTTATATAAATGAAGGGGCGGGAGCAGAGGCAAACTGACCATTTGGGAACTCGAGTACTGCCCGAGGGCTCGGGGTCAGTAGGGGGCCCCATGAGATGCCCCTGCTACCTTTCATAGGCTTTTTTGGGTGTGGTTTGAGTGTGGGCGAGGACACAGGGGCCCCATGATCCCCTATTGCCCGGGGGCCCCATGAGTTGTCAGTCCGCCCCTGGGTGGGAGATAGTGATGACATCGCTGTCCAGATATGGTCAGTGGCCATATTTATGCCACTGCTATCTTCGCCCCTTTGCTTACATGGCCAGGGTCAATGGTGCTGGTGATGTCAGTGTTTGCTATGGAGTTGGCGGGTGCCAGCACTCAATGATACCCTAATGCTGTCATATATACTGTAGAAGCAGTAGAAATACTGCTTCTATATATAAAGTTTGGCTCCTGGTGAACAGGCAAATGTTTTGCCTGGATTTGGGCTTTGGGTACAAAGCTCAAGTTTAATCTGCTTATATTTTGCCTTCCTTGGATCATCCATCCCATTTCATTAACATGCCTATAACATTTTTAAATAAAACCTGCTTTCATTACATTCTTTATTTTAGACCCAGTGATGTCATAACTAGGTCTCTGTTCTTCTTTCTGTATATCAGGCAGATCAGGGGTGGTCCATAACCTCCTGAATCCTACAGACCACACTAGGTAAAGCCCATGAGTGATGCTGAGCCTCCAAAATCCACAGAACTGAAATCCAGTGAATGAAAGTGGTTGGCCAGTAATAGTTCAGGAAATGAGGTTGGCTGTGTCCGCCTTGCTGTTATTTGTAATGCACACAGTGAAAAGCTCACAGTGTGCAGTGAAATTAGAGTAAGCAATTTTAGTGCAGGAGATGGATCTGTACAACTAGGGAAGGCTGGAGTTCAGCTTTAAATTTAAATGACAGAAGGTTTATAGAATGAAAGCGCAAAAGGAAAAGAAGTGTCAATTTGAAAACCTAATATGTATGTGTTGGGTATACTACAATTATGTTTCCTTGACGTATAACAAAACCGAACACCTCCTACAATATCTTGGCTCATTGACTCATCATATGACACATGCTATATATTATCACTAAAATGATCCGTAGTACTTCAGACTAAGTGTAGATTACTCAGATATACTGCATAATATGTCATTTTATGTGCAGTAGATGGATTCCTCTTGTAGTCGCAGTACCACACAAATGTTTATATCATGCACAAGGGTCACTATATCTGAGTCATATCATTTTCATAAGTATGTTTATAGTAGATTTAAATCACATTTAATGAAAATTGACATTTTTCTTCTAGTAAATACTGTTTATACCTTTTTTCATTATTTTTGTATCTCACTGCTGCTAATCTAATCCAACCTCTGTGCAGCAATGTCCTGTCTATGTGCACACTCTTCAGCATTGGCATTGCTCAGGAAGAATTACTAATTTCGATAATGGAGAAACATGTCTCCATGCTTTTAGCCTCTGCTGGAAGCTCATGTGACAGGTTGACAACACAAGAGAACAACTCGGCAGGGAAAGAGTTCTAACCACCCAAGGGGTGGGAAGTATCGATGATCATCTGACCACTGTAATCGGCTATGAAAGTGGTCACTTAATTAGGAGCCGGTCACACTGGCTACCAATCGTTAGTTGGGACTGAGAGCTGTCCTTGATTACTCACTCTGGTGAGTAGATGAGAATGCAAACTGTCAGGACAGGCATCTGAACCCACCTCTGCTGTGTTCGGCAAAAGCTCTTACTGAGCCACCTGGAATGCTGGACAGCACCTCTGCCACCCCCTTCTGCCTCTCCCTCCACTGGCTCCCGATTGTCCAACGCATCAAATTTAAACTTCTAATCCTGACCTACAAAGCCGTTCATAACACTGCCCCTGACTACCTCACCAACCTGATCCCCAAGTACCACCCTACCCGTACCCTTCGCTCCTCACAGGACCTCCTTCTATCCTGCTCCCTGGTCTCCTCCTCCCATGCAGGACTGCAGGACTTCTCCAGGTCCTCCCCTATCCTCTGGAACTCACTGCCCCAATCCATCCGACTGTCGCCTTCCCTCCCCACATTCAGGCGTTCCCTCAAAACCCATCTTTTCAGGGAAGCCTACCCCACCCTCACCTAACAGCCTTTCTCCCTCATTCCTCCCACCACTTCATCCCTCTCAGCCACTTCATTCCCCTCAGCCACTTCCTATTGTTCCACTACCCCCTCCCTCCTAGATTGTAAGCTTGAAAGAGTAGGGCCCTCTTACCCCTCGTACGCTGTCTGTCTTTGTTGAACTGTGCCATGTATTGTCCCCCCTATTGTACAGCGCTGAGCAAACCCTTTGGCGCTATATAAACTCGATGTAATAATAATAATATGCTTGATCCCTACCTGGTATTTCTCGTACTGGACCTCAGCTTGCTCACTTTCTGGTGGTATGATCCTGAGGACTGCAACCTGGTACTAACATGCAGAAAAACCTATCTCCACCATCAGGAGCTTTGGTGAATACTGGTTAGTGCTTAGACCCCACACCTCAGGTGAGCCTGTGTCATCTACCAGGGTGACCTGCTTGAGTACTTATCGAGCTGTTCTCTTTACTGCTATAGATACTGGTCTCTTAGCCTGACCCCTTACAGTGACACCGATAGACAACCCTCTATATTTACAAGTGGGGGCACCCCCTTTTTAGTAAGTTGACCTGGATCCAGATTTGGCCAGCCTGTCGGTCCACATCTTCCATCAGGCTTGTGCTCTAGGCTTGGACTTGAAGCTTGTCCAAGGAGATAAAGATGCTTCTTGTATGGGAATTCTGCCAAACCACATTTGAGCCAGGGGATTCTTCTCATGTGATAAGGAGGAGGCTCATCCTTGGCATCTAATGAAGCGTATTCACTAGGCCATCCACACAGTAGCATAAAGCCGCAGGTAAAAACTCTAGGGGGTGGTGAACAGTGGGATCCATTAAAATGGAGCTAGGGTCTTGGATTATACACTTAATCCAGACAGTAAGAATCTGGCAGACAGCCATAGATACAACCACAGGTTGCTTGGCTTAGCGGGAAATGCCAGAGAAAACAAGGTCTTAAAGAGGGTTTCTAACCTCTTGTCTACCAGATCCTTAAAAATGGGAAAATCTTCCACAGGAACTGCCACAGTCCTATTAAATTGGAAAAAATCTTAATGAAAAAAACATTTGAAAAGGCAGGCTCTATATTGCAATATAAAATAACCTTACCTTTCTGTTATTATTATACAGAATTTACTGCGGGTAAAATCAGTACTGTATTGAACACAGCACCATTTTTCTCAGTAAATATATTTCTAAAGGTACCATTGGCATGGATTTTGTTTAGCACACGTCGGTAAAACCCATGGAATCCATACATACAAAGAAACCAAAACAAATAAGTTCAGAAATTAAGTTGTGTAATAAAATGGAATGACACAGGGAAAAAAAATATTGAAAATGCTGACTGTAATTTATGTAATATTTGATACAAAATCCTTGTTGGTAATGACAGCTTCAAGATGCCTCCTGTATGGAGAAATTTGCTGCATGAATTGCTCAGGTGTGATTTTGTCCCATTCTTCCACACAGTCTTAGGCCCCTTTCACACTTGCGTACCGTTCGTTTCATCAGTTCAGTCACTTTTTTTCAAAGAAAAAAATGGATAGGTTTACATCAGTTTTTCACATCCACTAGCAATACAAAAACAGATAGTTTGTTTACATCAATTTACATCTATTTTTTGTAGGTTATGCTTTTTTAATAGATCAAAAATAGGCCTGTGATCCGTTTCAAAAAATGGATGTTGAAGTACAGAGTTCCAGAGGATGGCAGAGGCTTTGGAGAAGTGCTGGAGATGAGCATGGGAGGAGGAGACAAGGGAGCTTGAGAGCAGGAGGTCTTTAGAAGACAATTTGGGTGATATTTGGAGACAAGATTGGTGATGTAGCTTGGCAGAGTTGTGAATGGCTTTGTATGTTGCTGTTAGTATTTTGAATGTAATTCGCAATCAGAAGCCAGTGGAGGAATTGGCAGAAACTGAGCGGTTGGTAAGGTAGATAAGTCTGGTAGCAGCATTCATGATAGCCTGAAGAGGGGATAGCCTATGGAGAGGTACAGTTGTGTTCAAAATAATAGCAGTCAGACATCACTAACCTGATCAATCACTGTTTTTGGTAGAAATGATATTTCTACATGGCAAATAATTTACTAGCAGGTGTAGTAGAGTAATAGAAATCCAACAGACCCAACAGTCATGACATGCATGCTGCTGATTCTGTGTAATTGAATCACTAATTGAAAGGGGCATGTTCAAAATAATAGCAGTGTGGACCTCTATTAGTGAGGTCATTCATTCTTTGAAAAACAGGTGGCAATTATTGCCCTTATTTAAGGAAGGAAGGCAGCAAATGTTGTACATGCTGGTTACAGTGCATTTCTCTCTGAAATTCTGAGGAAAATGGGTTGTTCCAGACATTGTTCAGAAGAACAGCGTACCTTGATTAAAAAGTTGATTGGAGAGGGGAAAACATATAAAGAAGTGCAGAAAATGATAGGCTGCTCAGCTAAAATGATCGCAAATGCTTTAAAATGGCAACCAAAACCTGAAAGACGTGGAAGAAAGAGAAAAACTACCATTTGAATGGATAGAAGAATAGCCAAAATGGCAAGGACTCAGCCAACAATCAGCTCCAGGAAGATCAAAGAAGGTCTAAAGTTACCTGTGAGGACTGTTACAATTAGAAGACGCCTATGTGAAGCCAAGCTATCTGCAAGAAGCCCCTGCAAAATCCCACTGTTGAAAAAAAGACATGTGCTGAAGAGGTTACAATTTGCCAAAGAGCACATTGACTGGCCTAAAGAGAAATGGCGCAACATTTTGTGGACTGATGAAAGTAAGATTGTTCTTTTTGGGTCTAGTGGCCGGAGACAGTTTGTCAGACAACCCCCAAACACTGAATTCAAGCCACAGTACACTGTGAAGACAGTGAAGCATGGCTGCGCAAGCATCATGATATGGGGATGTTTCTCATACTACGGTGTTGGGCCTATTTATCGCATACCAGGGATCATGGATCAGTTTGAATACATCAGAATACTTGAAGAGGTCATGCTGCCTTATGCTGAAGAGGAAATGCCCTTGAAATGGGTGTTCCAACAAGACAACGACCCCAAACACACCAGTAAACGTGCAAAATCTTGGTTCCAGACCAACAAGATTGATGTTATGGAGTGGCCAGCCCAATCCCCAAATCTTAATCCAATAGAAAACTTGTGGGGTGACATCAAAAATGCAGTTTCTGAGGCAAAACCAAGAAATAGAGAACTGTGGAATGTAGTCCAATCATCCTGGGCTGGAATACCTGTTCACAGGTGCCAGAAGTTGGTTGACTCCATGCAACACAGATGTACAGCAGTTCTCAGAAACAGTGCTTATACAACCAAATATTCATTAAGTGATTCAAAGGAAAGCAAAATCTTCAAACATTTTTCAGTTTATATAGTGAATGTTTGAGTTTGTAAAGAAAAATACAAAACACTGCTTTTTTTTGAACAGTCTAATATTCACTTTTCTTCAATTTTTTTTTAGAGGAACACCACAAATTTGATATATTTTTTCCTTCATGTTTTGATTTGGAATAGAATGTGTAGTGTTCCCAATGCATTTGTGTGTATGGAAATAAAAGCTATTAGAAGGATTTTGAGCTTTATTCACTTTTTTCAACACACTGCTATTATTTTGAACACAACTGTAGGCCTATGAGAAGGGAGTTGCAATAATCAAGGCACAAGATAACATGGAATGAATAAATGCATGAGTAGCTTGGTGGCTTCATTAGCTAAAAAGGGGAAAATTTTAAAGATGTTATGGAGGTGAAGTCTACAAGCTTTAGACAGCGATTGAATTTGGGGCTGAAAAGACAGGTCAGAGTCTCGGTTTACACTTAGTACCCTAGTGTGAGGGGAGGGACTGATAGTTGCACTATTGATCTCTATGAAAAAGTCATAGAGGAGGGCACGAGCTGGGGGGGGGGATATTAGCAGCTCAGTTTAAGAGATATTTAGTGTAAGGAAGTGGTGCTGCATCTATGCTGATATGTACAGTATCTCACGGAAAGGAGTACACCCCTTACATTTTTTAAATATTTTATTATATCTTTTCATGTGACAACACTGAAGAAATGACACTTTGCTACAATGTAAAGTAGTGAGTGTACAGCTTGTATAACAGTGTAAATTTGAAGTTTCCTCAAAATAACAACACAGCCATCAATGTCTAAACTGCTGGCAACAAAAGTGAGTACATCCCTAAGTGAAAATGTCCAAATTGGGCCAAAAGTGTCAATATATTGTGTGGCCACCATTATTTTCCAGCACTGCCTTAACCCTCTTGGGTATGGAGCTCACAGATTGCCACTGGAGTCCTCTTCCACTCCTCCATGATGACATCACAGAGCTGGTGGATGTTAGAGACCTTGCATTCCTCCAACTTCCATTTGAGGATACCCCACAGATGCTCAATAGGGTTTAGGTCAGGAGACATGCTTGGCCAGTCCATCACCTTTACCCTCAGCTTCTTTAGCAAGGCAGTGGTCATCTTGGAGGTGTGTTTGGGGTCGTTATGTTGGAATACTGCCCTGCAGCCCAGTCTCCGAAGGGAGGGGATCATGCTCTGCTACAGTATGTCACAGTACATGTTCGCATTCATGGTTCCCTTAATGAGCTGTAGCTCCCCAATGCCTGCAGCACTCACCTGGTTGCCACCACACACGCTTGACACCATCTGAACCAAATAAGTTTTGGTAGCCTAATATAGTGGGAGGCAAACACGGGGGGGGGGGGGGGGGAAGGCATAACCAAGGGGGGACAATTGCCCGCTTGCAGCGACAGCACTGACCATAAGTATAGCAGTGTTAATTATCAGTCATACATGGCAAGGAGATTGTACATGTGGATATTGCAGCAGACATTTACCTGTAATAGAGCCGAGTAGAGATGATGAGAAAGTGGTAGGCGTGGTATTGAAACTGCTACAACACTCAAAAGAAACATGGTGTCCGCATCTGACTGTTGGCAGTTATCTGTAAAATGTACACTGAGCTGCGCATACATACCTCAGATTACATTTAGTCAGCATGACTGTTCTCCTTTGAATGCATGGGAGTAACATCATCTTGTGCTGGCCAATCAAGATGATGGAAGACCAGCACAAAGAAAAAGCCAAGAGAAGAAAATGCTGACACTGGGGAAGGACCTTGATCCGTTGAAACAGAGTTCTCCTTAAAGCCAAGAAAAGGCTTGGTCAAGGACAGGGACTATTAATTGAGTCTGAGCCAGCAAGGCTGTCTGAGTCCTTGTGCCTATGAGCTGCCTTGTGCAGCACTGTGTGTCCCCAACAGGGTACTCAGCTTTAAGTGCTGTGGAGAGGGGGAAAAAAAAAGAACTGTTCTTTGTTAGGTACTGATGGCGGCTGCAACCCAGGAAGCATCCCAGGACCATTGTGCTCTTGCCCAATTTTCCCTCTTGAGAGTGTGCCAAAAGGAAATAAAATAGTGCACACGTGCACAGCAGGGGCGGGAAAATCGAGGATGCACAGGCGCAATAACACTCCATGCAGCAGACTTGACAAGGATGAGGCTGAAAATGACACCAATTTTAAAAATGTGGGTGCTCTTGCTTCATTGCTGTAACACAACATTTAGAGGTTTTGCAGCTTGCACTCTGAAATAGCCATCAGGGATCGGCGCACAAGCACACTGGGGCCAGAAAAGTGCATGAAGTCCATGACATTACACAACAGATGTCTTCCACACCAGAACAAAATGTTGAACGCAAATCACCATCCAGGCTTCACCCTCCACGTTGAACATACACCCAAAGGAGTCTTCAGGAACAGGGCTGCACTACAGATGGACCATGGTCCTAGACCAGTATAGCACCCTGAGGCTACTGCAACAGTATGGATGGTGAGCACTCACACAGAATCCAATGCCTGAAGCAAACTTTCAAGTTGCAAAGATTCAAGCCAGCTCCGTATCTGCTTCCAAGAAGGCGCTCCCTCAAGTATCAGCTGAGGAGTCAACTGATCTGGAAACCTGCAGAGAGGGAGCAGCAGGGCGAGAGAATAACGAGGGGAAAAAAAAGGCTTTAACATAGTCAATCATATAGGGAAACTTGCAAAAAAGTGACTATCCAGGAGATTTTTTTTTTTTGTTTTGGGTCAAGTAGAATAGAATTAAAGTTGGCTATGTTTTCACTGCTGTCCAGGGTTCTGTTAGTTACTTCACTTTACTTACGGAGGAGATTACAGGCAAAATTTTACTACTACGGTTTTTGTTTTTTTTGATGGTTAAAGCTAGAACCAAAGCCAATGCCTGTGCCCAAGTTTCTGATGACCACACTTTGTCGCTGCACCAACTATGCTGTGCTATGGTATTCTGACTGCCCCCCCCCAACCAGAACACACCGATCAGCACTTGCTGCCATAGGCTGAACAGCTGCCGGTCTTCCAGCATGCTTGTTTGACAGAAGCCGGTCACAAAAATCAGCTTCTGTCGGACAAGCAGCTGTACACATGGGCCAAAAGATGGCCTAATTCTACTGTAACGGCTGATTCTGGCCAATAGTTGGTTCATGTGTATGGGGCTTTTGTCTGGTAAACCGGTTAGCAGCAGGCAAAGCTAGCAAGGGGAAATATCTATCAGAGCTCCAGATAGCAGCAAAACACAACAGGGGTTCTAATACTTCCTTGTTCTACCAAACATTTTGCTTGGGCCACATTTAACCTTTATTCATAAACAGTACAGACATTGCGCACCCTGGTACACTCAGAACATACATAAACAATGATTACACTACATGAACAGAAACCTGAAGCAAAGTGAAAAAGAGCATTGCTTACAGGAACCCAGTGAATCAGTGATGACTAGCATTCATACGTTACCAGGAAGTAGGCTTACTCACCAATACAGCTGGCAGGAATCTATTAAAAGTAATGTCTGCAGCGTCATATCAGTTCCAACAAAACAAATACTAACACATAATTGCTGTATGGGCATGCTGTAATTAAAGTGCAAGTAAACCTAAAACTTATCATTGGCTGGATTATGTAAAGCAGAACATATTGATGGGTGCGCTAAAGTTTGAATAAAGGAATAGAACAGTTCACACATAATAGCCCAAAACATTTTTTAAATCTTTTAAAATTTTGGAGCGTAGAAAGTTTTGAACCAGTCAGTTTTGTTTTTTTAAAATTGATGTTTGTGTTCCCATTAGAAACAGCTCCCATGCCTCGTGTGCTAGTGTCATAGACTGGAGGTGACTGGAAATCTCTTCAATAAGGACAGAGAGAGCAAGATAAACATTTTTAGGAATGTTACCTTATTTCTTATCCAGGTGATGTGAAATCTCCCTAGCCACAGAACAAAAAAAATTTCCCTGCTATACACAGAACCTGAACAGAGCAGGGAATGGTTAACCCACTGTCAGTTTTGTTTTTGCTTTCTGCATCCCAATCGGAAGGTTTTCTTTTACTTATGCAGGCCATAGACGGGTCTTTTTTCGTCCGCACAAGAAATTGGCCGATATTCACACCGCTAGTGGGGCCAGCCCGTTTTTCATGTATCTCCTCGTTTATTTTTATTGGTCATGCTGGAAAATCCGTGAAAACCAGCCATTATTCGTGGACATTGGTGGCATCGGCAATGGGGCCGACCGATTTTTCGTTTATCGGCCGACAATTCAGCCGATAAATGGCCAGTCTATGGCCTCCCTAACATTCACAGAGAAACAGGGGAAATTACCAGGCTGTGATTGGGAACAGGCATCCCCATTGGAAGGTTTGTACCTCCTGTTTTAATGACAGCTGTAACAATCTGCACCCCTTATAACTTTCTGCCAGTGACTTTGGTAATCAGTAGTAAGAGGTTATTATCAGAGTGGACATTAAAATAAAAACCTGACAGGTGTTCTAACCCTTCCATAATATGCAAAAACATGCCATGAAATAATATGTAGAAGAATCAGAAATTCAAAGCAATATATGACAGCCATGACTTGCCATTTCTTTGTGGATAGAAATATGTAGTGGGCTCTCAGGACTGCTTTCCTTCAAGACCTCTCTGTTTCACTTTGTTAGAGGCCTGCTGTCAGGACTAAGCTATGCCCAGCTGCCATTCAACTGTCTCCCAAGAGTCCTTCATTGGCCATTATAGCTACTCTATGAAGACCATATATACAGGTGGGCAGGGTTTAGCCCAGAAGTCAGGCTAGTAATACAAATTCTCAAAGTTAAGGTCCTTTTACATGGGTGTTCCATTTTTTTTCCATCAGTTCAATCATGTTTTTTCAAAGAAAAAAAACAGATCAGTTTTTCGTCATTGTGCATCCACTACCAATGCAAAAATGACAGTGTCCATTTATTTATTTTTTTTTAAACAGAACAAAATAGGGTTTTCATCCGCTCAAAAAAAACCTGGATGTTGACGATGGAGATATTTGTTTACATCTATTTTTCCATAGAGGTGCATTGATGTCTGTTTTTCATCTGTCAATGGATGGATGAAAAACAAATGGAACAAATGTGAAAGAGGCCTTCCACAGGAGAGTTTTTTTTTATTTAGGCCAATAAAAAGCAGAATCAGTTGCCAGCATGTACAGGATGGAAAAATCAGGTTGTAATGACCTCAGCTGCTGGTTAATGCAGTAAAGTTCACCTGCTTTAAACAATAATTTGGATATAATGAAACCTATATTTCTTCAGCAGCACAGAGATTAACCCCTTGATGCCGACATAACACAAATATGCGGCCTCACAGAACTGGGCTTTTCTCCATGGGGCCACATATTTTCGTACCTGTCTTTGTGCTGTGCGGCACGCTCCCAGCACAAAGACCGCAGTGTCACTGAGAGCCCCGGGTCCCGTTCTAACGATCGGGACCCAGGACTCCCGATTCTGGGTCACATGATCGCTGTGATAGCCTCTGATTAGCTATCACAGTGATCAGGCACTGTACAGCCCGGCACCCTTGTTTTTTTTTTTTTTTCCTCTCTATGAATGGAGTGAGAGAGATACATTGTATCTCTCTGACTCCTGGCATAGAGGGAAAAAAATGTTTGTTGGAAAAAAAAAAAAAAAAAAGGATAAATATTAAAAAATAAAATAAAAAATACCTAGATCAAGGTTTGATCTAGTTCAGTGCCAGGGTTAGTGTTTGGGTCAAGGTCAGGGTCAAAGGTCAGGATTTTGTTTTTTAAATTGGTGTTAGTGTCAATGTGTTTTAGGTAAAAAGACAAAATGTGCACTATTGTTTGTTTCTGGGCTGTACTACAGGTACAAAAAAATAACTTACACATATATGGTATAGCTGCGATCGACAAGAGCTGGAAAATTTATTTTGGGTTGTTCTTTGGTGATAGGTTATGGTAGTAACAAGAAACACACAGCTAAATAAAAAAAAAATATTTTTTTTTAACCACTTTGAGCCAGTTTTCCTCTGATTAAAAAAAAAAAATAAATAAATATCAGGAGATATCCATTACTATTTACCACCAAATGAAAGCCCAATTTGTCCTAAAAAAAACACAAGGTATAATTCACCTGGATGTACAACGTAGTTGTGATGATATGTACAGTTTTACTAACACATGTCAACATTGCAAAATTGTGCTTAGGCATTTAAGATTTGTTTTACCCTTAGGTGTGAAGGGGTTAAAACTACAGAATTTCACATGTTCCTCATTTTCCTTTTATTTCATATATTATTTTACAAAAACATCAAAAAGAACATACATTATTGTGAACAGGAACAAAATTAAATCTATATTACACAGAGATGAGCAGTAGCAGTTGTTGTACTACAATGTGTGCATCGTTGTCATGTATGTCACCTGTTTTCTGAAAAAATTATCACTATAGAGTGCAAACTGAACTACTTGGTACACTACAATGATACCTTAGCTGGAAACCCATTATTTTCTGGAAACTTCTGTGTATTAACAGCAAGAAACGTTTTCCTTAGCTCTATGGCCTCAGCTAAGTTCCAGGCTACAATTTCCATAGTTCACCTACAGCCAGGGAAGACCGATATAGGCCTTGTAATATAAAAGAAAATAAAAACACGATTCCCTACAGAATAGGTGGCCGGATTACACTCATGTGGGGCCAAGGTTCAGCCATATACAAATGGATTTTAGAAGAAAGAGGCTACCTTCTGTGTAACAATGAAAGGGGCCATCAGGCAAACAGAAGTCTTTTTTGGGGATTTACTGTATAAAGAGTAGTGTACACCTACAGTGAGAACTACACAGTACTGCAGACTTGTTGCTGAATTAAGACTCCTCTGCATATGAAGTGCTATAAGCATTCAACCAGTCTCATGATTCACTACAACGGCTGCCCACCCCAACAGAGGACACTAGACAGAAATTGAAACATTGAGAATTATCTGCTCACCAGCATGCAAATGACTATTGGGAAAACATTACACTTTACAGCATGAGGGGAGGAATGTGTTTTAACAGAAACAACACACCAAAGGTCTCAAGAAAAGTATTGGATTCACAAACTATACTTGTCACCCATACAAAGCGGAGGTAGACATTCTTTGAGATTCAAAGGTTATGAAATAATCCTTTGTATGTATACAAGTACATAAAGCACCACTAAAGGTCTGTCAGGTATTCATGAGAAGCAGGTTAGCCAGGCATGTATTTTCTCTAGGTGTGCTTATTAAAAAGGGTATTGAATCCCATCAGGCCTCATTCACATGGGATTTAAAAGAAGAGCACTTTCCAGGGGTTCCTTATACCTGCCATGCTCACTGACTTTCACTGCTCCCCACAGTTAATGGGACAATGGTTAGGGGTCGAATGAATTAAACTGCAAGTAACATAGGCGATAGATGCACTTTTGCATCCAAGACACTGAACTCCACTTAAACCACTAATGTGGCATTATGAACACATGGGAACTTACTATTTAGAAAACATACTTTAATGGCACCATTGACAATGAATGACAGGTAAGGCTAGAAATAATGTCTGGGAAAGTGAAATCCATCTTTAGGTGGTCAGTTTTTATCTGCTTGGGGGGCCACAGCAATGGCTATTGATTAGTCATGGTCTGTAGTTTTAAGGGAATGATTGCTTCAGAGTAAACCTAAGATGTTATAGGAAAGATCCCACAGCTATGAAGGTTTCAGTATTTTAGAAGTTTAAGAGTCACTCATGTCCCCATTAAATCTTAGCCGCCAACAACAGCAGTGTACTATGTGTTCTTTTAAAGGCATAATGTTGTACAGGAGAGTTAGGAAGACGTGAGAGATACCAAATACAATTCAAACAGGCCTAGGCACCACTAGCTACAGAAAAACAACTTCTGCCAAACGAGAACAAAACATCCTAGACTCTAACACATTAATTCACTGAATATTGCAAATGTTTGTAATTTCATATTCAGAAGCCCTTTATTAATGAAATCGCATCTACAGCTTGCATACCAATTACCAGAACTGGGTATGTGAAGAGCCATCCACCCAAAGCTGACATTTCAGCTGTTGGTAGCTGACCCAAAGTTGAATCACCGTAGAGCTCCTTATATTATTCAAGGACTAAAGAGAGGACAATTCTGCACCCCAGCTGTTGCATGGCTGTTTCACTCTTGCCTCAGAATTTCCCATTTATTTTACATCACAGAGAATTTAACAGGACATTGGGACACCCTTATTTGGCATTCTAATTGCTGTACCAGATGGTATGAACCAGAAACTTTAGCATATATATTTTTATTGTGATCAAGATGAACATACAACCCAACTATGTCTACCCTGGTGGATGTAAAGGAAACATGTCATATGCAGTGAAATTACTTTTCCAACTCTCCCAGTCCTTTATAGGATACTTGGACTACCTCCTTAACAACAGGCTTATTGTGTACAAATGACTTGACTTCTTCCCCAAACACTTTCTAACAAACCCGAGTGCCCAGGTTGGCTGCCAAGGCTCAGATAATAGACGGCTGAATGACACAGGTTGGGGCTTAACTCCCAACACAGGCCATGGACTGAATTGAGAAAGGCTAAAACCTCAAGGGGGTTGAGGCAGCATATTTACTGTATCTACATTTATCTACCAAGTGTCACACTTAAACAATAGAAAAAAATATTAAAGGGATTTTTTTTATGGTTGAACTGGATGGACTTTTGTCTTTTATTTATTTCAGGTGCTTTTATAGCGCCATCCATTTACGCAGCGCTTTACATATATATATATATATATATATATATATTGTACATTCACATCAGTCCCTGACCCTCAAGGGGTGTACAATCTAAGGTCCCCATTTTACATTCATACATACACATACTAGGGCCAATTTAGACAGGATCCAATTCACCTACCTGCATGTCTTTGGAGTGTGGGAGGAAACCCACGCAGGCACAGGGAGAACATACATACTCCAGGCAGGTGGTGCCGTGGTTGGGATTCAAACCAATGACCCTAGTACTGCCAGGTGGAAGTGCTAACCATTTAGCCATGCTTTTTTCAGCCAGACTGACTATGTAACTATGACTATGTAACTATGGAACTTTATAGTATAAAAAAGCAAATGTACAAAATGTAATCCTAGAGAAAGGGGAATAATATGATTACTGAAGTATTTAGCTGAAATATTATGTAAAGAAATGTAATTTATCAACTGGAAAACAGCTGGGGTGCATTCTTTTTTTTAACCAAACACCCCTTTGAGCCACTGAGCAGCAGTGAGTTGGACATGTCTGCTCTAAGTCAAAGCAGACACTGAAGCAGAACTACACTCATCGATTTCACCATTTACCAAAACCGTTACATTCAAGGAATGGTATGGAATGAATGATAACTGCCATGGTTGTTTGTGCTTGCAACAGATCAAGCCATGAAATGCCTCGTTTCATAAATGGTCACATATACAGGCCCATGGGAAGGTTCTCCAGGTGGTGGATTAAAAACATACATGCAAGCAGCTTATGAGACCTGTTCTTGTTATTTATTGCCTGCACACTTCAGGAGCCAGGTTTACTTTAACATTAAATATTTAGTACCTTTATGTTCAACATGGCCCCCTCTTTTTCTCCATTTTGAGCACAGTTGAACAAATGGAGAGACTGCCTCCAGCGCAAAAGAATTTTTAGAACAGGAACTCAAAACACATCAACTGAGGTCAACAGATTCAGGCTCTTATTTTAATCTCTATAAACAAAAAACAGCAGTACATTGGTAGAGTGGCTGTATATTCTTACAGACTAGGACGTACATTTTATCAAAGTGTAGTGCAATTCTAGAACAGATCTTACAGAACAAAGGCATTGGTTCCATTCTCACAAAGAGTCACGACCAACATACATATAACAAGGGGGGGAAAAAAAGCACAATAAAAAGAAAAATTATGTACACAAAAACAATTTTTTTTACTAAAAGTTTTTTTCTTCTTATATATTTAATTTCTGGGTTAAAAAAGTAGTCCATAAACTCTTGAGGTGTAAGGTGTTTTTTTTTTTTTTTTTATATTGAAAAAGGTAGAAGCTATCTTTTTGGCATGCAAATAAATCTTCCCACAGGGAGCACACTGTTTAGGTCTTTGTTGTCCCGTAATATGACCCATGCCTGAAAGAGAAATCAATGAATGATCAGGAAACGTACACTGGATCTTACACAGTTGTAATGTACATAAATGAACTGCCTGATCTGCAAAAAGATTTATAATGCTTCCTAGACACTTCTGTGCCTCATTAGTCTCCGACAGCACAGCCAGGACGGGGATACCACTTATTGTGTTAGGGTACACGCACACTTGCGACTGCACCCTGGCTGTGATATGTGAGAACCCCAGTGGGGGTTCCTGGGATTAGCTGTGATGATCAGCCCCACTGAAAGCAAAGGGAGGCTGCGGGTTCTCGCTGCTAATTGCACCTACTCAGATGTAATTGCTTATGCTGTAAGTGACTGGCCCTGGACCCAGGCAGTCTGTAGTTTCTCACATATAACTGCAGCCAGGGTGCATTTGTAAGTGTGAATGTACCCTTAGGGATAACTGGACTTCGAAGAAGCAACAAAGCACTTGTATGTTAACTGTTCATTATCTCCTCTGTCAACAAATCCTGATCAGATCCTAGTAATGAACCCTCTATCATAGCTGGAGTGCTGCTGTGCAGGAGATGACAGGAGGCAAAGATCAACACAGAGGAATGAACAGCTGCATTATATGGTCTCCCACACATTTGCCAGGAGTTCAACCATTCAGAAATCAGTTTCACTCAAACATCAAAACAATTAAAATACATTTCCAGTAATAATTCCTCTTGTCTAACCATGTGTATTTGTGAAACAATCATGCCCCTCTCTAATCAAAGGGCATGAGTGCTGGGAAGACCATAGAAGTTGCAACTGCTTATATTTCTGCCAAAAAAAAAAAAGTGCTAGTTCCATGGTGGTCATGTTAATCCATGAGCTTAAACCCTTTTGCTGCTTTGTTTATTTTGTGTACATTAGTGAAGAGTATTTAAAACCCCTAAAACATATTTTCTGAATGCAAACATGCTGGAGAATAAAATGGCTGCAGTTGTAATTTATGACACACAATATTAGCAGAACTGTTTATTAACCCCATATTTTCAGTAGAAAAACACATTCAATTAATTTTGGTATACACAAACAAAATATCTTTTTTTAATGGCAACATAAAAAAGATGAGGTTGCATTTAGTAAATACACTCCTAAAAAAGAAAAAAAAAGGAAAAAACTTTAAATACACATCAGATCTCAATGTGGAAACATACCATGCTGGATATCTATACTGATGTGGACTGGGTAATGCGTTAGGAATGTAAGGATGCCCCATCGTTTGATGAAAATAAAAATTATCAACCTACAGAGGACTGAATTCAAAGACACCCCAAAAATCAAAGTGAAAAAATTATGCAGCAGGCTAGTCCATTTTGCTGAAATTTCATTGCAGCAACTCAAAATGGTACTCCGTAGTTTGTATGGCCCCCATATGCTTGTATGCATGCCTAACAACGTCAGGGGATGCTCCTGAGATGAGGGATGGTGTCCTGGGGTATTTCCTCCCAGATCTGGACTAGGACATCACTGAGCTTCTGGACAGTCTGAGGTGCAACCTGGCAGCTTCGGATGGACTGAAACATGATATCCCAGAGGTGATCTATTGGATTTAGGTCAGGTGAGCGTGGGGGACATTGAATGGTATCAATTCCTTCATCCTCCAGGAACTGCCTGCATACTCCCACCACATGAGGCCAGGCATTGCCGTGCACCAGGATGAACCCAGGACCCACTGCACCAGCGTAGGGCCCGACAATGGGTCCAAGGATTTCATCCCAACACCTGTCAGTCAGGGTGCCATTGTCTAGCCCAGGGGTGGGCAAACTTTTTGACTTGAGGGCCGCAATGGGTTCATATATTGGACCCGGGGGCCGGACCAAGAGTAGATGAATGATGTGTATGTGTCATCCATAGTAAGTATAGTAATATTCCCCCATAGTAAGCATAGTAATTAATCCCCCATATAGTAATTCATCCCCCATAGAGTAATCCATCCCCCATATAGTAATTCATCCCCCACATAGTAATTCATCCCCCACACAGTAATTCATCCCCCACACAGTAATTCATCCCCCACACAGTAATTCATCCCCCACATAGTAATTCATCCCCCACACAGTAATTCATCCCCCACATAGTAATTCATCCCCCACATAGTAATTCATCCCCCACATAGTAATTCATCCCCCATATTAAGTCCCCAAGTCCCCCCTGTGTCAATTCACTTACCTTTACTCCGCGCGTTCCTCTTGCCGTCTTCCCGCGCCGTTCCGGTGTAGCATGAAAATCTGTCTCCTATGAGGATCTGTCCCCCTCGACGTATCTGCGCATGTGCCAGTTTCAGGCATTAGCAGCCGATCGGCGATCTCCGGCACATGCGCAGATACGTCGAGGGGGACAGATCCTCATAGGAGACAGATTTTCATGCTACACCGGTCTTCAGGGCGGACTGTGAGAGGAGCCTAGCGGGAGCCTAGCTCCGCGGGCCGGATTAAAAGGTCCGCCGGGCCGTATACGGCCCGCGGGCCGTAGTTTGCCCATTGCTGGTCTAGCCTGTAGAGGTCTGTGCGTCCCTCCATGGATATGCCTCCCCAGACCATCACTGACCCACCACCAAAACGGTCATGCTGAACGATGTTAAAGGCAGCATAACGTTCTCCATGGCTTCTCCAGACCCTTTCACGTCTGTCACATGTGCTCAGGGTGAACCTGCTCTCATCTGTGAAAAGCACAGGGTGCCATTGGTGGACATGCCAATTCTGGTGTTCAATGGCAAATGCCAATCTAGATCTATGATGCTGTGCAGTGAGCACAGGGCCCACTAGAGGACGTCAGGCCCTCAGGCTACCCTCATGAAGTCTGTTTCTGATTGATTGGTCAGAGATATTCACACCAGTGGCCTGCTGGAGATAATTTTCTAGGGCTCTGGCAGTGCTCATCCTGTTCCTCCTTGCAGGCTAAGGACCTTCTACGGCCCTGACCAGCCCTCCCAGAGTAACTGCCTGTCTCCTGGAATCTCCTCCATGCTCTTAAGAACTTATGGCAGTGGCAAGTATTGATGTGCCATCCTGGAGGAGTTGGACTGCCTGTGCAACCTCTGTAGGGTCCAGGTATCACCTCATGCTACCAGTAGTGACACTGACCCTAACCAAATCCAAAACTAGTGAAAAACAGTCAGAAAAGACGAGTAGGGAAAAAAAATGTCAGTGGCCTCCACCTGTAAAACCATTCCTGTTTTGGGGGTTGTCTCATTGTTGCCCATCTAGTGCCCATGTTCTTAATTTAAAAGCAGCTGAAACTGATTAACAACCCCCTCTGCTATTTAACTGACCAGATCAATATCCCAGGAGTTTGAATGACTTGAGGCTATACTCTAATATCTACAGTGCTAAAAAAAAATTAAAGTAACACTTTTTAATCAAACAGGTGAAGCCTCAAAAATTGTGTGCAACTGTGAAACAAAAAATTGCAGTGCCAAAAATTGTCCAAAGGCAACATTAAAAGTGATATCAAAAAGCAGATTTTTTTTTTTTTTTTAAACAAAAATAAAAAAAAACAAAACCACAGACATGTCATATTTGCCTGCTTAGTGCAGTGCTTTTGCACAGAGCAGCCCTGACCCTCCTCTTCTCGGGGCCCCCACCAGCACTCCTGGTCCCACCCTCTGCCGAGTGGCCCCAGAGAAAGCAGCTTGCTATGGGGCACCCAATCAGGCTTGCTTCCGAGCCACTGCTGTGCATGTCCATTCACACACAGAGCTGTGGCTCAGCCACGCCGCCTCTCTCCTCATTAGCTCACAGGCTGCGATTGACAGCAGCAGGAGCCAATGGCTTCTGCTGCCATCTCAGCCAATGAGGAGGGAGAATCCCTGGAGAGCCGAAGCTCTTGTGCATATGGCTGGATCGCAGGGGCTCAAGTACATATTAGGGGAGTCTGGAGGGGGGGGGGTGCTTATGCACACAGGTGGCTTTTTACTTTCATGCATAGAATGCATGAAGGTAAAGATCCTGGCGCCTTTACAACCACTTCATAAGCCTTTAGAGCTCATCAATTTAGAGTTAACCATAAACGAACACTCTAGAATGAATGCTCTCACTACATCGCTCACAATGATACCCAATATGTGTGGCGCAATTTCCATTTTCATAAGTGAGAATACCTGACGTGTGTTTTCTTACATATGGGTGTGTACCGGAAGACTTTATTTTTCTCCAACTTCTTCCTGCCCGGCCTATTGCAAGATGACGACCGAGCAAGATCCCCAATATCCTGGGTGAACATCACATGATGTCCTTCCAGGATCAGGCCGCACTCCGTTTTAGTAAAAAAAAAAAAAAAATCCAAGCGTTTATTAGACCCCTAATGTCACCTCTGCACTAAACAGTTTTTTCTTCTGCTTTAGGCCCCGTTCACACGAGTGGACTGATCTGATCCGCCTGTCAGTTTTTCAGGCTGACCTGAGCAAACCTGCCATGCTCCTCTATGGAGTGGCGGGTTTAAGTGGACAAAAAAACAGACGTATGGGGATCTGCCATCCAATCTGCTGGATGGAGAGCAATCAGGTGTGAATGGACAGGCGTTCCATTTACATCCCACCTCCCACAGAGGAGAGTGAGCTATGTCCATGTCTACTCTGCATAAGCTGAGCAAATTTGGACCAGCCATCTCAGCGGGGAACAGTAGACAGACTCCCCACTGAGCTGGCTAAAATATTAACTACTTGACCTCCAGGCCAACTCTGACATTTCTCTTACATTAAAAAAATGGAATTGTTTTGCTAGGAAATTACTTAGAACCCCCAAATATATATTCTTTAAGCAGACACCCTGGAGAATAAAATAGTGGTAATGCAATTTTTTCACCACACAATATTTGAGCAGCGTTTTTTTAAATGCTTTTTTTGTTAGAAAAAACACACTTATAGAATGAGAGGGTGGATTGGAGAGTTATATAGAGGGCCTACTGCTACCATAATGGTAAATGGAGAAAGATCGGAGTATTTTAGGATGTCAAATGGTACAAGACAGAGATGTCCATTGTCGCCATTGTTATATGTGTTATCACTGGAGCCCTTATTGTCCATGATTAGGAAGAACATAGACATAAAAGGAATAAAGATAGGAGATAGAGAACATAAAGTAGTGGCTTATGCGGACGATCTGATGTTTTATGTTGGAAACCCCAGAACATCACTTCCAAATTTAATGAAAGCATGGAGGGAGAATGGAGAACTGTCGAACCTGAAAATTAACCCGACAAAGACCGCAATCTTAAATATAAACCTTAAAAACAGCGAGAAAGAAAAAATTACAAGAGGAATTCCCTTTCCTTTGGAGAGACAAAGAATTAAAATATCTAGGAATAAAACTATCAGTCTCAATTAAGAACCTATATAAAGCCAATTATATAGCATTATTAAATGAGATTAAGGAGCTGAGGAAAGTGGGAAATGGAAACCCATCGTGGATAGGTCGCATAAACTTGATAAAGATGGTAATTGTCCCCAAAGTATTATACAAATTTCAAATGATCCCAATCAAACTCCCAGAGGCATATTTTAAAGAACTTAGGAAAATGATAATAAAATGTATATGGAGGAATAAAAAGCCTAGAATAGGTTATGAAATGTTGACTAGAAGTAAAGAAAGAGGAGGATTGGGGGTACCAGATTTTAGGAGATATTATAAAGTGGGGATTATCGCGAGAATATTCGACTGGATCCATAATCCGGAGAAAAGTTGGGTTAAAATTGAGAAAGCACTGAGTGGAATAAGTTTAAGTAAAAGTATTTGGGTACCTGCACAATACAGAGAATTAGAGGAGAGCACTAGTATGTACACTCTTAATGTTTTAAAAGAATGGGATTTATTACACAGACAAAAGGGGTGGGTTTTTAATTCACAATTAATACCACTTAGGAACACAAAATATTTTACCCCGGGTAAGGATCGCATAGCAGGGAAATGGATTATAAAACAGGAGGCGCAATTGAGAGATATAATGGTAGGAGAGGAAATCGGGTCATACAAGGATATGGAGGAAAGAAAGGGAGAAGTCTTTAATAAGATGGATAGACTAAGATATTACCAACTGAAGTACTTTTTTGAGAGCCTTCCAAAGCCTATAAGAACTAGAAAAGACTGGAATCCATTTGAGAGAATATTTGAGTCACGTGGAAATGGTAGACACGGAATGGCAAAAATACACAAGATATTAATGGAACTTGAAAGAGATATGGGAAGAAAAATAGAGGAGGAGGAGCAGAGGAAAATGCTCACATTAATTCACGAAAATATTAGTATGAGGGAAGTAGAAATAAATAAGTGTTTGAATAGATGGCACATTACCCCTAATGTGGAGCACAAGATGAATACGGAAATTTCACGGATGTGTTGGAGAGGTTGTGGAGAGGTTGTGGAGAGGTGGGCACGTGGTATCATATGTGGTGGGAGTGTCCAGAAATACAGGTGTTCTGGCGGAGGATAGTTTGATAGGGAAAATCACCAAAATCAATATAGGATTAGATCCAGAACTATGTCTCCTCCATATCTCAGAATTCTCAGTGAAAGCATATAAGAGTTCAGAGATATGGCATTACTTGACCGCAGCAAAGAGCCTGATACCCAGGTTCTAGAAGAAAAGAGAGGTGCCAACTGAGGAGGATTGGATGGGTTTCAGATTTCAGGGACAGAAAGATTGTACTATACGCATGAGGACAAGTTGGAGATGTATAATAAAAAATGGAAAGGCTGGGAAGAATATAGAGAAAAGGTGAAATATATGAAGAGATAATATCCCTGGAAGTGGGTTTAGAATTGGGTTTAGGAACAACAGAATAATATGGATTTAATCAGAGTAGAGAAAATGTGGAGCGTGGGAGGGAGGGGGGAAGAGGGGAGGGGATAGGGGGATAGAGGTGGGGGGTATGGGTGGGGGGATGGTAAGAAAAGGAAGTTATATATAAATAAATTATAAAAGGAGAAAATACGGTTTTGATAACTATTTTAATAGAAATGTTGAAATGTTTTGTATATGATTTGAAAAATTAATAAATATTTATAAACAAAAAAAAAGAAAAAACACACTTCAATGAATTTTAGTGCACAAACATATGATACCCAATTTTTTTGGTAAAAAAAAAAAAAGGGATTGTTAAGATAAGTAAACACAAAACATGTCACCTTAAAATTGCGCACACTAGTGGAACAGTGACAAACTATGATACATTAAATTATCCATAAAAGCTTTAAAAGCCTTTACAGGTTACCAGTTTTGAGTTACACAGGAGGTCTGGCTCTAGAATTATTGCTCCTGTTCTGATGTTCATGGTGATCTCTCACAAATGTGGTGCAATTGCGGTTTTCATATGCATATGAGACCGATGTGCGTGTTCGCTTTTGTACCTGAGCACAGGTGGGAGGGGGCGCTTTAAATTTATTTTAATAAATTTTATTTAAATGTATTGTATGTATGTATTAAATGTAATTAATTTTATTTACACTGTATGTTTATTTTTTAATTGCTATCACAAGAGATGAACAACATCCCTTGTGATAGCATGGTCTGTGATAAGTGCTCTTTATGGAGAGATCTGAGGTCTGCAAGACACACACACACACACACACACACACACACACACTTTGAGGTTTCCTGTAGTTGGCCACCAGGTTTGCACACATCTCCGGAGGGATTTTGGCCCACTCCTCTTGGCAGATCCTCTCCAAGTCATTAAGGTTTGGTGGCTGATGTTTGGCAACTCGAACTTTTAGCTCCCTCCACAGATTTTCAATCAGAGTAAGGTCTGGAGACTAGCTAGGACACTCCAAGACCTTAATCTGAAAAAATTACTTCAAACCCCAAATAATATATATATATATATATATATATATATATATCTCCCCCGTATTCCTCTTAAAGATTTCAGTTTCTTTGCAATTGAATTTCACAGATTATAGGTCACATTTAAAAGGAAGAAAAACTTAGAAGTGATTTACCTCAATCTGATTTTTTTTTTTTTTTTTTTTAAACACAAAATTTTTGCTTAATGCATATGCTACTTCATGCTTAGTTATAAAGTACAATGTGTTTGTACCTTACTATTGCTCACTACAAGTCTGCCAGCGTGTTCATACTTAAAATAATGAATTCTGTTTGTGGCCTCTCTTCTAATCTCTGCAATTGTTTGGCAAAGATGTGAAATAATCCTATATGCCTAGCTGTCTGAAAGTATACTACAGCTTCTGTTAAAATATGGCTGTAAAAAGCACATATTCTTACCTTCTTGATTTCATCTTGAACTATGTCAAACTTCAGTTTTTCATGTACTGCTCTAGCAGTGTTTGTTCTGTCAAAGGGCTCTGGAATAGAAAACACATGTCCTATATAGTATTCTGTTTATCTTGCACCATCATGTATAAATAGGCAGCATTAGTTGGGTTAGGTGAAGTGGACCATATTTGCTTGCAGTCTAGAAATTATGGAAATCAAAATCACTGATCTCTATATTTATTCTGGTTAACGCAGACTGAGAGCAGGTCCATGAAACAGTAAGGGGATCATTCTATTTACAGCAAAAGGAAAGTATACTTGTTCTCAGATCAAATGAGTGAAGCTAATTAAATCCTTTGACAGCATAATGTAAGCCAGGGGTAGGCAAACTTAAAGAGGTGGTGATCTACCTGAACAACATGGGAGAAGTCAAAGATCACCAGGCACAGTGTCGGGCAGTGTCACCTCCTCACACCTGCCGTACTACCGTGTCGCAATCACGTGCACTGCACGGCCATCATGGGTTTAAATCAGGTGGTGAGGAGGCAACATATGTCTGACTTATCTGTCAAACACACTCAGATCGCTTTACAGAGGAGCAGCAATCCCTGCTGCACTTGTGAATGAGCTCCTAGTTGCATCCGGCAGCAGCACCCTTAGAACTTGTTCACATGTAAAGTTGGGGTGTGGTAAAACCCGGTTAAATAATGGTTTTACCGCCCCCAATCCCTACCCCCTGTAGCTGCTGAGGCAGCAGCTAAAGGTGTACACATGCTGCAGCAAGAATTACACACCATGTTGCTTTTGGTGGGTGCGACCGCCTCTCAATCGAGACCCATTGAAGCAAATGGGGCCACTCTGCAAGTATCCTGCAACTACATGCTTCTGTGGGGTCCAAAGGGTTAAAGTAGGTGGTGAATAAGCAACACATGGCTGCCCGTTTTCCCTTTGTTTGCTGTACTGTACAAGGTTACAGGGCACTTGCAGAGTGGCCTCATTCACGTGAATGGGTCATGCTTGGCAGGTGCAACACCCACCAACCACAACAGGGCCTAAGAGCCAGCACTACAGAGGAGACATCAACTTATGTGGCTCTTGCTCCTTACTACAGCTCCAACTTTACAAGTCGTCCCTCTGCATTGCATGCTGTTTGATGCTCTGGGATGGCAGGTCAGCAAGCCCTGACTGTGATCTACCAGTCACCTGTCTGAGATCTACTGGTAGATCACGATCTACTAGTTGCTGACCCCAAATGTAAGCCAACAGACAGGTTTATTTTTTTTTTCCCCCTACCAAACTGCAGTAGAGGAAAGCAAAGTCCCCAAACTGCCTATGTTGTCTGGCAAAGAAGATTACTTTTCAGGAATGGATAGACAGCAAGCAGTGTGCATCTAAGTGACCCATATAGTAACCAAAGGCTCTGACCAGCCAATAAAAACCTTTAAAATAAAAAAACATAAAAAAAAAAGTAAAAAATAGATGCTCTCTACCTGTGCTACACACTTCTTACCTAAATACAGATCAAAACATTTTTGAAAAATAATGGTTGGCATTTGCAAGCTTTTTTACTTCACCTTCCACACAGATGTACTTGTGTCTCCATTCAATGCCATCTGTTCTCTGCACAGCTTTGCCTTCTCGCACAGAAATTATCTTGTCTGTCCAGCTAATAGAGAGAGGAAAATAATAAATACCTGTATGTAAAACCCCTCTAGATGAACATATGCAGTACGTATTACAAGCACAAAATGTATGCTAGAAATGTGAGGGATAAAACTGCAAACAAAGATATATACAAAACACAGACAGAGAGGGCGCAAATGCCTAGCGCACCATTTTCGACACTTTACTGAAGGATTTGGAAGACAAACGAGCTAAAAAGGCATGTAAATGCATAAAGCACACAAGGCAAGAGTCCGCTCTCCGCCTTCAACTGGAGACAATGACAGCTGACATGTTTCGGGGACCGATTCCCCTTCCTCAGAACTATGATTACATGGTTATAAATATCCTTAAAACCACTGCCCCCCATCCTACCTATACTGTACAGTGATGGTAAAAATAAAGATATAAATACTTTATTTCAATCTAGGGCTGAAACAACTAATCAACATAATCAATGAAAATAGTTGTCAACTGATTAGTTGGCCTGAATACAGAATGCATTATTTGTTTACATATCAGAAAATACAGTACAGCACACATACAGCTCAGTACTCTATTCACATGTCAGCAAGTGCCTGAGAACTTATGAATGTGTGAGGAGCAATGCCCCATGGGACATGCAGTCCTGGACAGGAAAAGGAAGTGATTCTAAAAAGGAAGATTTTTTTTCCCCCCCTTGCTATAGGGGCACTCTAAAGGCAGGAGGAGCCAGAAGCGCTGACGGGGGACCCTAGAAGGGAATCGTGGCTGCTCTCTGCAAAACTATTACACAGAGCATGTAAGTGTAACATGTTTGTTGTTTAACGGCCTCCCACCCGCTATATAGGGAAATGACAAGACGGATGGGAGCTCTCTTGTTCTGGGAGGACGACGTGACGTCCTTGCACTATAGCCGCGCATGCACGCCCCAGGGGGAATGCAGAGATTGGTGGTGCGCTGGTGTGGAGGAGCTGCATTTCAGTGATGGCATCATGAATTCAAAGATGTTCTGCTCTATAGTGAAAGAAAAGATGCTACCATCACTCCGTGCCCAAACTTTTTCCAAGATGACAGAAAACACATCTAAGGCCACTGTTGCATTTCTGAAGAAGAACAGGATGAAAGTGATTCAGTGGCCAAGTATGTCTCCTGATCTGAACCCAACTGAAAACCTATGGGGAATTCTGAAGAGACACGTTGAGCTTCACTCTCCATCCAGGATCCAGGCTCTTAAAGAGGTCGTTGAAGAATAGAAAAAAAAAAATAGATGTTGCAATATGTCGCTACTTGCATACCTAGAAGACTTGGTGTTGTCCTTACAAATCATGGAAGTCATACAAAATACTAGATGTAGTAGATTTTGTTGTGGGTGTATTCATTTTTGCATAAATCTAAGTCAAACTGAAGATTTTGTAATCCAAGTTATATTATTATCCTTCATTTTATGTAATGAACTAAACAAACGTTCTATAAAAATCATATATATTTATTCTCTATCTATATTTTGCTCCTTAACCATATACAATAGCTGGTTAATTATTATTATTATACAGGATTTATATAGCGCCAACAGTTTGCTCAGCGCTTTACAATATAACGGGAGACAATACAGCAACAATACAGTTCCATACAAGAGGGAAAGGAGGGCCCTGCTCCTTGGAGCTTACAATCTAGGAGTATATTTACCACTACATATATTCAAGAATAAAAGTTTTTTTAAACTGTACATATTAACTAAATTATACACCACAGTATTTTTGAGGTTTTTATCCAATTAATCGAAATAACCAGTCAACTAATTGATTATGAAAATAATCGTTAGTTGCAACCCTATTTCATTCTGCTCCAGTCCAGTCACAAGATGGAGAGGATTCAGCTCCTCTGTATCAATGGAGCGGCTGCTGCAGGGCAGGTAGAGGAGGAAGCACCAACAATGGATGGGCAATGGATGCCAGTGGGTGACAGAAAAGCTCCTGGAATTCAGTCCCTTTGTCAAGCAACAACTCCATAACATAGGGGAACCAGAGTTCCTCCTCTTTCCACATTCCATTGTTAAGGCTATACGTCAAACCACCAGATCCATCAACAGTTATAACACTGACCCCACAATCCATCAAATATTAACTGCTTGGTGCTGGCGCCTCCCAGCCCTTTAAGGGTTTCAGAAGCCGGGAGGTGGGGCGGGGTTTTAGGGTCATGTGACCGCCGTGATTCGCTGTCATGGCGGTCACATGATCGGAAAAGGTCCTGATCAAAAGAAATCGGGACCTTTCCGTGAGTACTGGACATGTGTGCTGGGAGCGCGCGCTCTCAGCACATATGTTTTTCTTAATTGCACGCAAATGTGCGGCCATTCGGCGTCAAGGCCCAGATGCTGAGAGGCCGCACATTTGCGTGCAGCCAGAGCGAAGAGGTTAAGCAAGAAAAGTCGCTGAGGAAGCTGAATTATCAGTATACTAGCTTCAAACAACAAAACGAGGTTATACCCTTATCCGGATTAATTTCTTATTTAAGTGAAACCCACATTTTTTACCCAGATGAAAGCGGGGAGGGGGGGGGGGGGCAGTCCTTACTTTCCACATCCAACCAAAAGTTGTGGATTTCACTTACGCATAGAGCAAATAGGTGTGCGGTGAGGAGAACTATAAGTATTTGGGTAACCTAATAATATGATTTTGTTTTTATGTGGTGTTATTGAAAGCTAATTGATCTTAACTGTAATGGTTTGGTTGGGTACCTTAAAAAAAGTCTGCTTTTGTTTGACTCTCTATTATGGGTCAAGGAACTACAAATTAAAGTATTATTTTTGTGGACAAATGCAAAACTCTTGTGACAGCCATGATATGATATCATCAGATAATAAACTACTCTGCCGTGAAGCTAGCATTAGATGAGGCCAAAATACTTACCTGGTAGAAAAGAGAGAACATGTAAACAGGAGACCAGGTGACAAAGAGTAAGACCTGATTCTTGAGACCATAGGCTTGGATGATGGTCTGTCCAAGCCACCTAGACATAGTAGAACTAGAGAGAAACTTATACAGCCTGTACTACATTCAGACAAGCCAGGGAAATTTTCCTTTGCTGAATTGGAGATGAACAGAGGGACAGAAGAACAATAATCCGAGTAATGTAAAAGGCAGAAACTACCTTAGGCATGAAGGATGTCCTGGGCCCCAAGACCATAGGATAACCCCTGTACGAAGGACTCTAAGAGTGAGAAGTCAACAGTCTCAAACAGGATAGCAAGGACAAGATCTTCAACCTTGATACTGCCAAATGCTAGTGTTGAACCAGCTACAGGGGGAAAGAAGAAGAAGAAAAAAAAAAAAAAGAATTCTTCCCACAAAAACTCCTCGTGTGGAAACCCTGAGACTCACACCAAGTTAAGTAAGCCTTCCATATCAGATAACCTTGCTGAAAGTAGGCATCCAAGCTTTTAGCACCTTGGGAATTACAGATTTCAGAACCTAGGCAACTATAAAGCATGATGGCAAATTGGGCCTTGGGAAAGAAGATCCTGCTGATCTTGCAGAGCATCTGTCAGAAGTCTTACAGGGTAAGTGTATCAGATTCACCTGGACCAGCCTGGAGCAATCAGGATCACCAGATTGATCTCCATCTTGATCCTGCAAAGCAGGCAAGAAAGGAAAGGCATAAAAATCCTTGATGATTCACTGGAGCCCTCAGAGTATCCACTGTTTCAGTTAGAGCAGGGGTCTCCAAACTTTTTAAGCAAAGGGCCAGTTTATGGTGCTTTAGGGGGCCAGACTGTGGCCAGTGGGAGTAGAAAATGCCCCGGCATCAGTGCCATCATTGGTTTTAAAAGGGAGGAAAAGTTCCCTATTGTTGAGATCAATGAAAAACTGCTCCACTGATGTTAGTAGGGGGATTGGTGTCTGGAGACAAAACTGTACAGTAGGTTTTTGAACCTGGAGGCGCATATCCAGTGTCCTTCACCTGCAACACCTCAGGGTCCAGGCTCTCTCAGCTAATGAAATCTGACTGGCATCTGTCTACACATGGAATGTACAGGGCAAAAAAGAATGGAATGCGAGCAGAACAGATAGAAGATCAAAATTCTACCTGGCTCTTTGCAAGCAGGAGCAGTGCGGAGATGCTTCCTCAGTGCTGTATGACAGTAAAGTGAGGCGCCTAAGCATAACACTCCACACAGCAAATTATATCAGCACCCAGTTCCACAATGTTAATACCTTCCATGGCAAAAAAAAGACAGGAACAGGGAATAAACCCAGTGACCTATGTAAATAAGGTAGATCTTGGAGCCTAGAAAGTGCCCCATGCAGACCCAGAGCCAGTCCAGTAAGGTTCAAATAAAGTACATGAAAACCAGGCTGAGGATAAGCGTACTAGGTAGATGCAATCAAAGACACAAAGCTCCAGCATTGATGTAGAGAAGAGTCTTGAGTGAAGAAAAAAAGAAAAGAAAAAAGTGCTACCAAAAAATAGGCCTTTTTCCTCCTTGAACAGTAGCAACAAAAACTGAGGCATGCTAGTAGAGGGGTTATCCTGGGTGGCATACAGTTTTTGTTCGCCAGTGTCCTACCCTCCTGAAGGTGTCAGCATAAACTGAAAGGTTGAAGAATTCCCGTGTTCCACAACAGAGAACAAAAACACCATTTGCAAAGTTTAACCATTTCAAATCCCTGTACAAAAAAAATTGCTAAAAAAGGAAGAGTTATGTAAAAACAAGAACACAAATGAGTTAAGACTGGTGCTCTATAATCAACTAACTTACTCAAACTCCGTAGCAAAATATTTTAGGAAACCCACAAACAGGTCTCCCAAGGAGGTGCTATTTTTGGACTGGTACTTTGGAATATGGCGAGGAGCAAGGTGTACAAGGTGCAGCTGCATCGAAGGGTTAAAACATTCCTGAAAAGATCAAAAAAAAAAAACCCATTAAGAATAATTAAAAAAACAAATCTCTCTCTCTCTAACAAAATCCACTTTTGCAGTTCTTGACATCACTACGATAATTCAGGTAATATGTCTATTTTCAGTGGCACAGGAAACCAGTTCATAGGTATTGTGAGTCATTCATTCCTGTACACATTTCAGTATTATACTTTGTCATGCACCTTTATGTCTACAAAAAAGGTTTAGTGAACCTTTTATTTTTAATGTAAGTTATCAGTGTATTACATAATATTCGATATAGAAATACTTTTGTATTAATAAGTTATTTACGTTCTGTCCCAAAGATTGAATGTCTGGATCCCTGGAATTGGGGAGGGATTATTATAGGGCCTTTAGTATCTAAAGTGAATTGAAACTGTTTAATGTTTACATGAGCAAGTTCAGACGGAGCTAAAACTTATTTTAAAACAGAACTCCAGTTAATTTTTTTTTGTTATTTCTTGCCATGCAGATGGGCTGTGCATGATTCAGCTACTCGTTTTTTCTAGGAGTGAGGACTAAGCTCATACTCACCTGACCCGCTGTTCCCCCAAACTACTCTCCCCCCATGGTCCAGCAGAGGATCAGTGGGTCAGGTGAGTATATCTTTGGTGTCTTCTCCCTTAGAACAAAGCAAGCATTTAACCTGTGCAGTGCAGGCACAGCCTTACTGCATGGGCAAAAAAAAAAAAAAATCCCCATATTTCAGCTTTAAGAGTGTACCTGCCAGGTGAAAAATCTAGAGGCTACTGCCACTGCAGTTCTGCACCCAAAAAAAATCAAGTTGTCTTGCTGCCTGGGACTCAATACTTTGATTCACTGTCAAGAAGAAGCATGCAGCTACTGAAGTCAGAGAGGATTCAGAACTTCTGAACATCTATGAAAACTATGATTTTCGCAGGCAGAGAAAAAAAAATAATAGGTTGCATATTTTCTGGGCACAGGATTTCATTACAGTGAACCTTTCCATTTCCAAAGCATCCAAGTTATGAAGGTTCTACTAAATTAGCAGTTTCAAGCGCACTCCTCCTTTCTGCAAAATGTGTGATCTGAGCACACTAAATTGTGCAGTTAAGTAGATTTAAAGGATATGTTCACCTTCAGGAACACGTTACAAGTTGCATCCTAAAAACGGGTGGAACATGTAACATCTTCCTGCTCCTGCAGCCGCTCACTGATCCCCTCTCTCCCTGTGACAGCAGTACGAGGAGAAGTTCCCCGTACCGGCTGTCACCGTTTGTAAATAGCACGGCCGTGTGGGCCTCCAACGCGCTACTCATTCACAGAATTCTGTGAATGGGAAAACTACAAGCACCAACATCCTGTGCGGCTGTCTGCTTGTAGTTCTCAACGATCTACCCTGGGTGCTCTTGAGCGCTCTGGAGTTCATTGATTTTTCTGGTCAGAGTGAAACTGCCAATTGCTGGTGCAATGCTTTCCAGGCTGCTAAAAAATAAATAGTAAATTCACATTTTATCTGCAAAAAGATGTGTATTTATTTTTTTTTTTTTAAAAAAAGGTGATTATACATAGACCAGTGACACAAGACTTTTACAGGAAGGTCTTGGAGGGGCTCAGACTGACAGCCTTGCTTTATCTCCTTTCTATAGCATAAGACGACAATGACCAACCAGGGTCTTGGGAGCCAAAGTGGAGCAGTGTTTTCATTAAATATACCCCAGTGAATAGTTCATATTTGGCAATGCTTGCTCTGTAAGCATTGGTAAAAGAAAGGGTTACTTTTTGTGACCTTGTTTTAAACATAAAATAGCAAAATTATAAATTTGTGTCAAGCAGAGAAATCTCAGTGCAGACATGGGCTATTAATTAGCTCCATATTGTGGCATGTCTTATAATAGTTAGGCAACTACTTACTAAGCAATGTGACTTTTTATCAATGTTTTTACAGTGGGCCTACAAGTGTTTTTTTCATGATTTTTTTCTCTAAAAATATAATTTGTATATTTTGCCACTGTAGACAATGAAAGTCTACAATCCGTATATAAAATATGGTACATAATGTGAATTACAGCAAAATAACTGAAGCAAAATATTTTAATAACAAGCCAGCTCACTGGTGGTTACCCCTGTAAGTAGGCATTCCAGGTAACTGAAGTTTTGTTATGTGCTATAACCCTCCCCTAATGAGCTATACTATACCAGTGACACTGAATTTAGATAAATTTCCCCATGCTGAACAGTAAAGCCATAAATAAAAAAAAAAAGGAAATACGCTGTACTTACTGGGTAGTCTTTCTGTAGAGATGGAAGAACTGGTTCAGGTAGAGCTACAAAAAGAGAAACATTTTACTCAACTTGACAGCTTTTAATACAGTTATACATGAAATCATTTCTCCAGCGTGAAAATGTGCATTGAGGGATAGAAAAATACTTTCTTACAGTCATGCTCCATCATATGGCACATGGCTTGCACACAGGTATCTCCATTATCATACAGGATTCATATAGTGTCAGTTTGTCTAATGCTTTACAAAATAAAAGGGAGGCCATACAATACAACACAAGACAAGAGGGTTGGGAGGGCCCCCTTGGAAAGTGAATGTTTCAAGCATTATAACACTGTCAATTGAAAGGGTTACTTTTTGTAAATTTTTACAAATACATAGCACCCCATCTGTGGAAGAAAACACTGTTATGGTGTCCATCAAGCTTCTAAATTCATGAGACCAGAGATAGTCATTCTGATCTGAACATGTTTATTAAACATGCTCTGATGCCATTAATTCCAGTGCAGAGCCCACATCCCTGCACGGATCATAATGCCACGAAACAGCAGTCCACTACTAGAGTGTAGGGGAGCAGTAGTGACTGGCAGCTGCTGGGGAGGAAAGGATTGGGCACGTGAAACAGCTTATTGTGGTCCTCTAGACCTAAATAAGCAGCCCACTCAGAAGGAGCATTTTTCATTGCCCAGAGATGGGTTTAAAAAGGCCCTAGAGTTTGTCCGAAAACACTGAAACAGTTTCATAAAGCTACTGAAGAAGTCAAAAGCACTAATGAATAAGTTCAAAATCAGCAATTAAAAAAAAAAAAAAAAAAAAAAGTACTAATTGTATAACACACACGTTGTATTTGAGGATTAATGTCATTATTGAACAACAGTGCTCTCGGTCAATCCAAAATGTTAATAAACCTCTAACTTGTATATTTAAGAAAGTAAAAGTGAGGTCTGGGCTTTCTTAGAAGAACATCTATGTGTGCACAATTATTAGGCAACTATTAGTGTGCAAAATTATTATGCGACTAAATGAAAAATTTCCCATCTCACTTGTTTATTTTCATCTATTAAAGTGAGAATAATAAACAAAACTCAAAATTTACAAATAAACATTTCTTATATTTAAAAAAAAAAAAAATCAGTGACCAAACAGTTACCCTTTTTTTCAATACCATTCATAAGCCTTCCATTCATGAAGTCTGTCAGTTTCTTGATCTGCTGACGATCAACTTTTTTTGGTCACTCATCTCATCAATCCATAAAACCTCTGAAAATATCTGTCTTCAGATATCTCTTGGCCTAGTCTCGATGTTTCAACTCATGTGTCTTGCTCAGTGGTGGTCGGGTTTCAGCCTTCCTTACCTTGGCCATAGCTGAGCACTGAACAGCTTGTACTTTGGGCACTCCAGGTAGGTTTCAGTTCTGCAATATGACAGCACTGGAGGATAATGGGTTCCTGGTAGTTTCAAATTTGATTCTTCACAAAATCTTTGGCAGTTAATTTGCATCTTTTTTTTTCCAACACGTTTCTTGCGACCATGTTTGCAACAAAATATTTGATGGTTCTGTGATCATGCTCCAATATCTTAGTAATATCAAGAGTGCTGCATCCCTCTGAAAGACTTTTTACAAAGTTTGACTTAACCCTCCCTCGTTACACAAATACACATCACCTGATATGCTTAAATCCAATAAACATTCAAGTTTATACAGCTTGGAGTTGGACAATATGATTTGATCAACATACCCATTTGCCTAATAATTGTGCACACAGTGTTTATATATATTTAACACACACACAATAGGGAAACACTACATGATCTGCAGGTATGAAAGTGATGGCATGTTTTGTGTTGAAAGTGGAAGTGATGTAACATTCTTTTGCTTCTGCTGTGTGATGAGACACCTAGTTAACAGGTGGAAAGCCTCAATTTTGTCATTCACTGCATGCGCTGTTAGTAATACAAAGTCATGTCAGAGCTTACTCTGTTTCAAAGAGGGCAAATTGTTGGTGCCCTGTGAATGAAGTTGCCAATTTATGTGCGGTGTCGCGAAGTACACTATTAAACGTTACAACAGCATACAGTCATGGCCAAAAATATTGGCACCCCCGTATTTCTGTCAGATAAGGCACCACTTCACCCAGAAAACCGTTGCAATTACAAATGTTTAGGCATTCTCATGTTTATTTCTTTTGTTTGTATTGGTATGACACAAAAAAGTCAAGAAACAAAATGTCAAATCTGACAAACATTCTATGCAAAACTCCAAAAACGGACTGGACAAAATTATTGACACCCTCAATTTAATATTAGATTGCAAGCTCCCTGGAGCAGGGCCTCCTAAACCTCTTGTATTGAACTGTATTGTTGCTGTATTGTCTCCCTTTATATTATAAAGCATTGAGCAAACTGTTGACGCTATATATAAATCCTGTATAATAATAATAGTAATAATAATAAATACACCCCTTGGAGAAAATGACTGAAATCAAATTTCTTCCTGTAACCATCATTGAGTTTCTTACACCTGTCTATTGGAATTTTGGACCACTCTAGTTTTGCCAACTGCTCCAGGTCTCTCAGATTGGAAGGGTTCTTTTCCCATCTGCTGTTTTGCGATCTCTCCACAGGTGCTCTATGGGATTGAGATCTGGACTCCTTGCTGACCAGTTCAGTACTCTTCGGAGCTTTATCTGAAACCATTTCTGCGTGCTTTTTGACATGTGCTTTGGGTCATTGTCCTGCTGTAGGACCCATGACCTCTGACAGAGACCCAACTTTCTGACACTGGGCCCTACATTGCACCACAAAATTCTTTGGTAGTCTTCAGATTTCATAATGCCATTCACACGGTCAGTACCTGAAGCAGCAAAGCAACCCCAAAACATCAGTGAACCTCCACCATGTTTGACTGCAGGGACTGTATTCTTTTCTTTAAAAGGCCTCATTTCTTTTTCTGAAAACAGTAGGATGATGGGCTTTACTAAAAAGCTGTAATTTCGTTTTGCCTGTCCACAGCACATTCTCCCAAAAGGAGTTTGGCTTCCTCAGGAAAGTTTTGGCAAACTCCAATCTGGCTTTTTGTTTCTGTGTCAGCAGTGGGTCTCCTACCAAAGCATCCGTTTTCATTCAGATGGCAATGCAGTTGTACCATGTGCCTGAAGGTCAGCTTGAATTTGTCTGGAAGTTGAAGGAGGTTCTTTAGCCACCATTCGAACAATCCTTTGTTGCAATTTTTGATCAATTTTTCTCTTTCTTCCACATCCAGGGAGATTAGCTCCAGTGCCATAAGCTTTAAACTTCTTGACAATGTTGCGCACAGTGGACACAGGAATATTAAGATCTGTGAAGATAGACTTGTAACCTTGAGATTGTCCATGCTTTTCCACAATTTTTTTCTCAAATCTTCAGACAATTCTTTGCTGCTCTCTCTCTTCTTTGGTCAACTGACCAAGAAAGACAAAGTGTGTCAGATTGTGACCCGGAATAAGAAAACAATTGCTAATATATATACACACACATTGCCAAAAAGTATTAGGACACCCCACCAAATCATTGGATTCAGGTGTTCCAATCACCTCCATGGCCACAGGTGTATAAAATCAAGCACGCAGGCATGCAGACTACTTCTACAAACATTTGAGAAAGAATGTGTCGCTCTCAGGAGCTCAGTGAATTCAAGCGTGGTACCGTGATAGGTTGCCACCTGTGCAATAAGTCCATCCATGACATCTCCTTACTACTAAATGAACTGTTAGTGGTATTATAACAAAGTGGAAGCAAGTGGGAATAACAGCAACTCAGCCACAAAGTGGTAGGCCATGTAAAATGATAGAATGGGGTCAGTGCACAGAAGTCGCCAATTGTCTGCAGAGTCAATAGCTAAAGATCTCCAAACTTCATGTGGCCTTCAGATTAGCACAACAGTATGTAGAGAGCTTCATGGAATGGGTTTTCATGACCGAGCAGCTGTATTCAAGCCTTACATCACCAAATGCAATGGTGTAAAGCACGTCACCACTGGACTCTAGAGTAGAGGAGACACACTTCTAAACCTTGTGAACAGCCTTCCCAGAAAAGTTGAAGCCATTATAGTTGGGTGGGCTAACTCAATATTGAACCCTACGGACTAAGACTGGGATGCCATTAAAGTTCATGTGCGTGTAAAGGCATGCGTCCCAATACTTTTGGAGATATATATATCTATCTATATATATATAAATAATGCAGGATACACAGAAGACATGTAAAACAATTTTGCTGTAGTAGGGCCAACAATGCTCACCACCCTGTGAACACCCCTAGTGCTCCCAATACAGGCATTTCTAGAAGCAATCCTGTTTTAATCTACAAGAGACCAAACTGTGGTCCATCTTCCAGTAGAACAAGAAAAACACCAAGATCCCAAATGTCTTTGAGAGGTCCACTCAAAGCCCAGACTTCAATCTAGCATAGAACCTGTGGAAACTGTTACCAACAGTTCCCACTGACAACAGGCAAAAAAACTGTACAATGTAGTTGTGCAGATCTGGTAGGGACTTATTAGAAAAGTCTAGCAGCTATAACTAAAACCTAAAAATGCAGATGTAAATAAAATGTTCCTTTGGTAAACATTTTATCGCTCTGTAAAAATATTTTGAGCCTTCAAACAGTTAAATTAATTTCAATTCTTGGTTGTAAAATACAAATTGTGGAATAGGCCAACGTGGGTGCATGCATATGCAAAGCACTCTAGGTAATTCACCAGTTTGGCTCTGAAGCAATGTTTTAATTTTTTGCACATATGTAAAAATCTGCATTTTTGGTCATAAAACCAAAAGATACATTTAGAAAAGCAGAGACCCTGAAGAATAAAGAACTAGCAGTAGCAAGTTATGTTGCATTATCAAATTTTTTAGGAAAAAATATCAAATGAGTTTATAGGCAAACAAGCACATAAATATAATACCTAATTTTTCAGTAGAATATAAAAGATGTGTTTACGTCAAGTGGAGACCAAACATGCCATGTCTTAAAATTATGTACGCCTGTTGATAGTATAAAAACTATGGTACACAAATATCTCCATAGATGACACTTTAAAAGCCTTTATTGCTGATCGGTTAAGAGATAACTCTGGGCTAGGGTGCTAGAATAATTGCTCTCACCCTACATTTGCAGTGATACCTCACGTGTGGTTGTGGTATTCATATATGTGCACCAAGAGAAACAGGACAGCCCGGCGATCATGTGGGGGGGGTTGTTGCGGAGAATAACACTGCCCACAATGTAAAAAGTGATGACTTACTTTACAGCCAGAAGCTGGTTGAACAAAATGAGCACAAGCTCATGGCTGCAATTGCAGCCATGAAGTTGTACCTGAACCTTCACTGATAACTAAAACTACCCCTTTACTACTAATGTACATCCAAGTTGCAGTGCTTAAAAATTAATTGTTGGCAATATTTGCTTTTGGGGGAATTCAAGGACTCTGGTGGTGAGTTGTCTTCTTTCCAAGTACAGTTGTGTCCAAAATTATTCAACCCCCACTGAAATTGAGTGTTTTGGCCAGTTTGACATTGCTTTTGATCATTCAGTCATCTTGCTTACATTTACATTAAAGAGGCACTTGTAGGTCAGACAAATATAACATAACAGTTATAATGAAATAACCACAAATGTCTTTTCTGTGCTCACAGCATTATCAGTTTTATTCAACCCCCAAGTGACATTCAATCTTAGTACTTAGTACAGCATCCTTTTACAGTTATAACAGCTTTTAAACGTGAAGCATAGCTTGACACAAGTGTCTTGCAGCGATCTACGGGTATCTTCGCCCATTCTTCATGGGCAAAGGCCTCCAGTTCAGTCACATTCTTAGGCTTGCGCACTGCAACTGCTTTCTTTAAGTCCCACCAGAGGTTCTCAATCGGATTTAAGTCTGGTGACTGCGATGGCCACTCCAAAATGTTCCAGCCTTTCCTCTGCAACCATGCTCTAGTGGACTTGGAGGTATGCTTGGGATCATTGTCCTGTTGAAAGGTCCAACGTCTCCCAAGCCTCAGGTGTGTGACGGACTGCATCACGTTTCCATCCAATATCTCCTGGTACTGAAGAGAATTCATGGTACCTTGCACACGCTGAAGCTTCCCTGTACCTGCAGAAGCAAAACAGCCCCAAAGCATGATTGACCCTCCACCATGCTTCACAGTAGGCAAGGTGTTCTTTTCATCATAGGCCTTGTTCTTCCTCCTCCAAACATAGCGTTGATCCATGGGCCCAAACAGTTCTAATTTTGTTTCATCAGTCCACAGAACACTATCCCACAACTTTTGTGGTTTGTCCACATGGCTTTTGGCATACTGCAGTCGACTCTTCTTATTCTTTGGAGACAGCAAGGGGGTACGCCTGGGAGTTCTGGCACGGAGGCCTTCATTACGCAGTGTGCGTCTTATTGTCTGGGCTGAAACTTCTGTACCCACATCTGACAAATCTTTTCTCAGTTCCTCAGCAGTCACACGGGGACTTCTCTCCACTCTACGCTTCAGGTAGCGCACAGCAGTCGAAGTCAGCATCTTCTTTCTGCCACGACCAGGTAGCGTTTCAACAGTGCCCTTTGCCTTGAATTTGCGAATGATGCTTCCTAAGGTGTCTCTTGGTATGTTTAACATCTTTGCAATCTTCTTATAGCCATTGCCCTTCCTGTGAAGAGAAATCACCTCTTCTCTTGTCTTCCTGGACCATTCTCTTGCCTTCACCATGTTTGTAACCACACCAGTAAATGTCTAGAAGGAGCTGAGTATCACAGTCATTTTAAAGCTGCCTAATTGGTGCTTATTATGCTTGATTGCTGCTCGGTGACATCCACAGGTGTTTTCAATACCTGATGGAAAGCACCTGTATGAACCTCTGTTCTTCAGAGTGGTAGTCTTTAAGGGGTTGAATAATTGTGGCAATGAAGAAACCACATAAGAACCATTTACTACTGTATTACATAAACAATTGATGTCATTTTAGTTGCATTTGGGTAGTTACAACGTCCTTGTAGGATTTGATTCTGAATACAATTCCAAATGTACACTATAGTCCCTAAACCCCTTTACAGCATTGGGGGTTGAATAATTTTGGACACAACTGTATACACACCTGCAGCAGACACTCCCAATTTGATTTTTCATTTATTCAACACTATGGTATGGAGAAAGCAACATCCAAAGCTCTAATCTGTGCTGGGACAGAGCCAGAACTATGGCAGGGACAGGTCAATAACAGAGCCCTCAATAGATATAAAGAAAACTGTAAAACAAGAGAAATACAAGGGCTGCAAATTCTGACCTCTTCCTGTAAACGCTAGCCATCTCGGACCTCAACACATGGAGCCACTAACGCAGATGAAGCACGCTGCAAATGAAGCCAAAGTAAAGTCAGGATTCCTGATCTGTAGACTTAGGACAGTGACTCAATAGACACTGGAGTTAGACAGCCAGAGTGACAGGCAGGGGGCTGAGGAAGATCAGCAACGTTTCCATCTGGAAGCCAGGGGTGATATATTTTTCCAGGCATCATCTACAACAAAACTAAAAAGTTTTCTCTGGACTGCCACTTATAGGCTTGGTGGACACGGGTGATCTTCACTGTAGCAATCATTGCCCCCACGGGTGATCACTAGTGGATTACTACACATTCAGTTAAATGAATGATGAATGAGTGATCAATCATTACATTTGGAGAATTGTGCTACTATTAGTGATTATTGCTATATGCTAAAATCCATTGTTCCCTGTGTGCTGCCATCTTTAGTAATTAATCATAGGCAATGATCACCAGAACACAAATCACCCACGTGTGCCTAGTCTTAAAGCGGAAGGAAAAAAAATAAGTAAAAAAAAAAAAAAAAAAAAATTAAAAAATTTTGCCAGCAGGCAGGGTCTTTAGGTAAATATGTACTCACAGTACAGTGGAGCCAAGTACCGAAATAGTGTTACTCCAGCTTGTATGCTTAGGAGTTACAATGACAGTGCCCGCTCAATGGGCAAAGTAAGAAGACCCATAAGAGGAAGATAACAGGGCACCCATGGGGATGCAGTGGATGCGGGGAGCTAGGAAGTCAGTGCTGGAGGAGCACACACTCAGATGTAAGCGTTTCATAATGTGCAAGTATGCAAGTGAGAATACTGGCTGTCCCACCACCCTCAACTACTGCTTTATTGTTTTCTCAGGCTATAAATGGTTCTTACCACTGCAACTACTACAATGCTCTGTGCATTATCCGGACCTATGCAACAAAGACATTCAGGCCTGTAAGTTCTAAAAATGTACAAAGTTTATTGTAATATAGAAAACAATAAAATGATACAGTTTGCACACCTATATCTCCTTTCAAATGAGATTTTAATTTTGACAGATACTGAACAATCACAATCCAGGATTTCAATATGATGCAAGAGGTAACTCAGGACTCTGCAGAGATGTCTTCCCCCTCATTTTAGCCCACTCCCTGTTCATCTTTCCACAAAGCCCTTTTGCCTCCTGTGTATGGCTAATCATGCAAACAGTGCCTTTCTTCACTAATGATGACTGTTCTGTTGCAGAGTCAGTTAACAGCTGTGAGTAACAGTCAGGCCCACAGGGAGAAAAGGATCAGACTCAGCCCACACAAGATCCAGCCAACACACTCTTCACTTCCCAGACAAAGCTCTGCACAGAGTAAGATCACCTGCTGTGCACATTTATCTACAAAAACGCCATGAAATAAGATGAGCTACTTACTTTGTAAATAGTGCAAAACCATTAAAACAAGACTATAGCTGCTCAGGGTTCCACGGCTGGCATCATTTATGCCATGGTGACTGGCCCACCTCTTAACAACCAGAACTAAAGGTCGAACGCGGCTCTCTACTGCAAAATCAGAGGGAGAGAGGCTGATTAGCTTCACTTACTGTTACCACTGTTATCAATACATTTCAGAAGATATGTTGAGAAGACTTGTGCTTCAGTACATTCACTTGTCTGTGCATGTGCAGCTGCTTTACAATGGAACAAAAGGCAGACTAGTCTGCAACCTTACAAGAACACAGTATTTTAGAGGCTCAGGACATTGAAGCCTCGACATTTAGGGGCTCCTAAGCAATGGAGACTACAGGGTCATTATTTGAAAATGGCTGAGCACCTAAGCTTTAGTTATTTTAAAATGTGACACCAGGGGCGGACAACTCATGGGGCCCCTGGGCAATAGGGGATCATGGGGCCCCTGTGTCCTTACCCAAACTCAAAAAAGCCTATGAAAAAAGGTACCAGGGGCATGTCATGGGGCCCCCTACTGAACCCGGGCCCTCGGGCAGTGCCCGAGTTTCCAAATGGTCAGTCTGCCCCTGTGTGACACGATGCAATTAGGTCATCCTTAGGGCTCAATAGATATTTGTATCAAATGCTTTCAATAGAATGCATGCAGCTTTGTTCGAACGAAAAAAAAATGCAGAATTCAACAATAAGGAGGTAAAATTCAGCTTCTGAACTGTCATGTGTACTGCACCAATAAAGTCATTGGGATTTTGCTGACCTGTGTTTGATGCGTGTTCCAAATTGGAACATGAGCAATAGCTCATGTTGATGGGCGTTTCTTTCATGCAATTCCAATTTGCACAAAAAACACCCATCAACATGAGCTCTTGCTCATTTTTATGAAGAGGAAGATTGTACTTACTTTGTGCATAGGTTCGGAGAAGGAATGTGTTTCTGATTCCCACAACATTGTTTACATTCAAGTCAAACTCCACACCACTAGCAAAAACAAAAACCACAAGTAAATGATGACGCTAAAAGAAGCAATTTTACAGCATGACACGGATTTGTAGCTAAAGGTTCATGTGTACATTAAATCAATGATTAAAAGATAGCACTGCTAAATAATAAAAAAAAACAAAAAAAAAAAAAACACACAGACACACAGTCTTGTTCAGTGACTTGGGCAGCTGTACATTGTGGCAAAAATTATCCTGTCCATTGTGTTTGGCAGGCAGTACTGCCCACTAAATGCAACCTATGCAAACAAATAGGGCTGCACCTCAGCTGCATGCAATGTGCCTGGTTTCAATGAGGGCATGCAGACTTTTAGAGTTAAAACAGTCAGTGAGGAGGCAACAAAATACTTCCCTACCTCCTGTCAAATGCCCTCTGAAAAGGGGTCTACGCAAATTGCTCTTCAGAGGGCTAAAGCAAGAATAAATGAGCCCTAGATGTCTGAAGTTAATACAGGTCTGCTGTGATGGCAAGCCTTGAATAAAATCAGCCTCTTTAATACACGGTTTGACAATTTGTCAGTACATTTTGTTAATACTCATAAGGCTAAATTCACACAGCTAATACACAAGGATAAGGGTCTTTATTTTCCAAGTGTCGGTTTTTAGCCAAGTCCAACTAAATTTGAAAAAACTACAGTTGCACGGCTGAAATAAAGAACTTTACCTTTGTGTAAAGTTCCATGCATCACATCCAATATATAGCAAATAAAAGCAGCAGTCAGGAAAATGTTTAAAGAGTACTCATAACTGGTTTTGTGCACGTATCTGTATAATTAGGGCTCATTCAGATGAGTGCCGAGACCTGTACTGTGTGCTGAGCTGCTTTTTGCTGCATCTGCATCCACATCAGAGTTGTGTGCAGGCAGCCCACTAAAGTGGATGCAGATGCAGCAGCTGCACGATCACAGTCACATGTCAAAATTTGACATTTGGGCAGGAGCTGAACGGATACAAATGCAGACACTGACATGTTTTAGTTCAATCTTATTTTATTAAATCTGAGATGTGAAGAACAGAGATTAGTGGTACATATTACTTTGATACTTGGCACAAGAATGGTTTCAGCAGTCTGAAAGACTTCACTCAGTATAGATCAACATTAAGTATATATCCCCAAAGCCCATATTAATAGCAAATGTACCAATAACATATGGTATAGGGGGACAGAACTACTATCATGTAACAAGGAATTAAAAAGTGTGGTAAGAAACACATCCGACTTTTAACTGTCCCGTATGTGTCATCTTGGAGAAAAGATGAAGTCAAAAGGTAAAGAGATGACTATGTAAGGTAATTGGGGTTGCTATGGAAAAAAGCAGCGTAAAAAGTAAGCAAGGATAAGATCAAAGAAACTCCATCATGGCTGAGGGTTATTAAGGGTCCAGTCTTCCTTGGTCCAGACCACTAACATTATTTTACATGTAACCATTTGTGCAGATGCTGTGTCTACATCCACTTCTATGGGCTGCCTGCACGCAGCTACACGGTGGATGAAGATGCAGAAAAAAGTGGCTTGGCATGCAGGGGGGAGCCACCTAGCCTCTTTTATTTAACATTACTTAAAATGGAACCTAAAGTTACCAACTGTCAGTCTTCCGACACAATCAGATGGTGGCAGACAGTATGTGAGGTCAGGCAGTACACAGACAGTTATAATTTCAGACTGAATATTCATGCTACATTAGCACAATAGTGACTGTTCCATTCTAATAACATACTAAATAATTATACCGCTACTTGATTTTTTTACATGAAATTTTTAAATCCTGTAGTCCGACAAGGAAAATACAAAAGCTGAATTTTAACAGACTATCATTCACAAACCGGTAAACAGAGCATTACCTGACTTTGTCCCTGAACTTTACAATTGGCACTTTTGCTCTGATAAGTTGAGGTCTTTCAATGTAAGCTAAAACAAAACATGCAAAGCATTAGCAAAGTACACAATTTAACTACATGTTCACATTAGTCTAAATCAGGGGTGTCAAACTGGCGGCCCTCCAGCTGTTGCAAAACTACAAGCCCCATCATGCCTCTGCCTTTGGGAGTCACGCTTGTAACTGTCAGCCTTGCAATGCCTCATGGGTCTTGTAGTTTGGCAACAGCTGGAGGGCCACCAGTTTGACACCCCTGGTCTAAATAAACAGTGCAAAATAAAGTCTATTTTTCAAAAACACAGAATACCAGTTATTTACATCTCTGTAATTATAAAGAAAAAACATACTGGCAAATTTAGCATGGATAAAAAAAAAAAAAAAAAAAAAAATGTAGATACTTACAAAGTCGGGTGTAGAAATGTTTTTGGAGTAAGCTGAGTATGTGTCTTGCTTCTGTTTTCTGATTCATCTGCCAAAAAACAAAAGTCTCATATGTTCAAAGGTGAAGAAAAGGTGTTGCAAAATGTTTTTTATACAACCACAACTTAATAAAATTAGAGGAATGAGTCTACTAGCCACTGTACAGAAGGCGCTGTACTGCGTTTCAGTCAGAGAACGTGTCTAAGAGAAACCACAACTACAAAATATTCATCAGTGAACTGTGTTGAGGTGAAGATGTAAAAAAATAAATAAATATATATTTATTATATATCTCCTCCACTCTGAGGAGAGATTGCCAGTCACCAGCTCTCTGCTCTGCATCACCAGCGTTCACTGAAGCACCAGTGTACATTGGCAAATATTTATTGTCCGAATAGAAACCCATTGACCTACTTGAGGAGGTTAATGGATTTCAAAATGGGTGATTTGATTGTGACAGGTTTAAATTTTGCATGGATTCCCAGATTGATACAAGGTCGCTTGGGCAGAGAGAGGAAGGCAGATGATTGAAATTATGCAGAGAGTTTTATTTCAATGCCAATTTTTGGATGTCTGGAAGGTGAAACATCCCAGAGATAGAGACTATACATTCTACTCTCCTGTACATGCGACATATTCTAGATTAGACTACATACTGGTAGAACATAGACTTATGGAGTCAGTGGTTAAAACAAATATAAAAGTTACAACTATATCAGATCATGCACCTGTCATGATGAAGTTACTCTGGGGAAGAGAGCAAGAAAAAAGAAACACGTGGAAATTAAACGAGACACTCCTTCAGGATCATGAGACAGAATTAAAAATAAAGGATGAGATCGAACAGTACTTTGAAAGAAATGAGACTGAATGAGTTGACAGTTACGATATGAGAAGCACATAAAGCACATATCAGGGGAATTTTGGTAGCAATAGGAGCAAAGAAAAAAAAAATCAATACGCTTCTAAGGGAACTATGCGAATTAGAACAGTTACATAAGAAGAGAACAAAAGAGATACAGCAGAATATCATAAATAAGAGAGAGGAACTGTGTAACGTAATGGAGGAAGAAACAAGGAGAACATTTATTATGATGGCAAAAGAGAGATATCAGTGGGGGAGTAGACCTGGTAAATATCTAAAAAGAGAGCTCTTAGAAATAAGAAATCAAGGAAATATAATCGAGAAGATTAAAAGTGAGGATGGAGAACTGGTCTATTCTACCACTGGGAGCGCTAATGTATTTAAAAAATATTATAGTAAATTATATTATTTTAATCAAAACAATCAAAAGAGGGGGAAGAAGAAATAGAAAGACAGATGTACTTGAAGGAGGTGAGGCTATCGAAAGTGGAAGAGGAACGATTATTAGGTCTAGAAAAAACAATATCGGAAGAGGAAATTCAGGCGGCAATAAAGAGTACAGTATCGGGGAAGAGCCCGGGGCCACATGGGTATACTGTGAGGCATTATAAAAAATTTTTAAAGAACAACTAGTCCTCAAGTTGAGTCTATATATGAACGCTTTGGGAGAAGGGATGGAAATGAGGGAGAAATCATTACAAGCCTATATTACAATCATTCAGAAAGAGGGGAAGGATGGAACTCAATGTGCTAGCTATAAGCCCATCTCTTTGTTAAATACAGATACCAAACTATACGCAAAGGTCTTAGCAAATAGGTTGAAAGACCTAATGCTGGACTGGATTTACCTAGACAAGGTGGGGTTTGTCCCCAGGTGAGAGGGAAGAGATAATGGGTTGAGATCATTACTCCTCATTCAAAAAAGTAAGAAGTAAAAATCCCCCATCTTTATACTATCTGTAGACGCAGAGAAAGCTTTTGACAGGGTAGATTGGGATTTTATGTTAGGAACATTGGAAGTACTGGGAATTGGTTCCAAAATGAGAGAGTAGATAGGAAAGCTATATAGCCAACCCTCAGCAGCAGTAAAGGTTAACTGTTCATTTTCAGGGTTTTTCAGGATGTATAATGGAACAAGACAAGGGTGCCCACTCTCGCCGTTGCGGTTTGTCCTGTCTCTGGAACCTCTCTTAGCAACGATAAGAAATAATATAGACGTGAGGGGAATACGGATAAACCGAACATAAAGTGGCAGCGTATGTTGATGATATGCTATTTTATGTGGGCAATCCTAGGCTGACATTACCCAACTTGATGAAAGTAATGAAATATTATGGTGAGTTATCAAATTTAAAAATCAATCCGGTAAAATCAGAGCTTTTAAATGTTAGTGTTTCGAGAACCGAAAAGGAAGCGTTGTATAGAGAATTCCCTTTTCAATGGAGGGAAAAAGAGCTAAAGTATTTGGAAATAAAACTGGCCTCGCCTTAAAGAACTTGTATAAAACAAATTATATCCCATTAATAAATAAAATTTAAGAGATTAGCGGTAGAACCTACATCTTGGATAGAACAAATAAATTTGGTAAAAATGGTAATAGTCCCAAAAATATTATATAAATTTCACGATACCTATACAGCTACCAGGAACCTATTTTAAGATAATTAAAGAATATTGAGGTTTATATGGAAGAATAAAAGACCAAGAATAAGTTATGAAGTACTGTGTAGAGATAAAGGGAGTGGAGGATTAAACATGCCGGATCTTAGGAGATACTACCACTCAGTATTATTGTCAAGTATTTTGGATTGGACACATAATGCACTAAGAAAAACCTGGGTAAATATAGAAAACACATTAAGTGGGACACAGTTAAATAAGATGGTGTGGTTACCGCACCCGCACCGTAAGTTGGCAGAGACCACGAGCACTTATATACGAAATGTAATTAGGGTTTGGGACATAAGTCACAAACAAAAGGGGTGGAAGTTTAACTCTATAATGATGCTGTTGGCTGCCTCAGATTTTTTCCCACCAGGGAAAGAAAATATCTCAGGTAAATGGATAAAAAAAAAGGGAGATACACAATTAAAAGATATATTGAAAGGGTAAGGAATATGTTCCTTCCAAGAGCTGAAAAATAAGAAGGAACTGTTCTCCAGATTAGATGAGTGGCGGTGCATCCAATTAAGACACTGTTACAACGCTCCCCAAGCCCATTAGGACAACAGCAGACTTTAATCCACTTGAACAATTAGGAATTACTCCTCCCCTGTACATGGTAAAATGGGAAAGGTATTTTGGAATTGCAAAGGATGAGCAGTAGAAAAAGAAAATATATAGATTAGCACAGGGAGCTGTAGATATAAAGTTAGTAGAAATGAATTATAAGTGTTTAGCTAGGTGGTATATCACACCGAATGTGGCATATAGGCAACAAATAGACAAATCACCCTTGTACTGGAGGGGATGTGGGAGTGAGGGCACAATGGCTCATATTTGGTAGGAATGTCCTAGGATAAGGAAATATTGGGAAGAAATAGCACACCAAATACAGGGGATAACAGAGGTTGGTGTCCCGAAAGACCCATGCACGTTTATTCCATAAAACAGAAACCATGGTAGAAAAATATAAAAATACGGTGATATTCCATCTTATAAATGCGGCAAAGGGTCTCACCTAAATTTTGGCAAGAACAAGACGAACCGAAAATTAAGGACTGGATAAGTAGAGTAGACTATGTGTACAAGATGGAGGAACTCCGCCATATGGAAGAGGATAAAACGGTGAGATTTCAGGAAAAATGGGAGGTATATAGAAAAATTATATAATGGAACAGATAAGGAGGGAGCAGGAAAGAAAAAAAAAAAAAAAAAAAAAAAAGGGATAGGTAGATTAGGAAGAAGGTGTAGGGAGTTTTAAAAGTATTTTAGAAATAAAGAGGAGCTGGGAGCTAAAAAGAACATATGGAGAAGTTGGGGGTGGGAAGGTAGGAGGAAAGTTGGGGGAGGAAAGTTGGGGGTGGGAAGAGGAGAGGGGGAATATATTTTCGGGGCAGAATTGTTTAAATTAATGTTTTTGTATGTGAATAACATGATTTATTAATGTTAAAAAAAACAAAAAAAACAAAAAAAAAAACGTGAAAACTAATAAAATATATAGAAAAGAAAAAAAAAAAAAAAGGAATAGGCAGGCAGTAGGGGATTCAAGCACAGTGCCTTGAAAAAGTATGCATACCCCTTGAAATTTTCCACATTTTGTCATGTTACAATCAAAAACGTAAAATGTATTTTATTGGAATTTTAGGTGATAGACCAACACAAAGTGCCACAAAATTGTGAAGTGGAAGGAAAATGCTAAATAGTTTTCAATTTTTTTTTTTGCAAATAAATATCTGAAAAGTGTGGCGTGCATTTGTATGCAGCCCCCTTTACTCTGATACCCCTAAACTAATATTTAATGGAACCAATTGCTTTCAGAAGTTACCTAAATGGTAAATAGAGTCCACCTGTGTGTATTTACCTTCTTTTCAAGCAATGGCTTTATTTTTCCAATTTGATATTAGTGCCTGGGTCACAATAAGGTTGTCCAGACATCCAAATAGAAAACAGTGGAAATTACTTCCTTTCTCTGGACAAGAATACCAGCTTTTGCTCATGAAAAGAGCAAATGTCAATCCAGACATACTCCTACACTCTGAGGGGAAAAACTAGATAACTGCCCATTTTCGCAGGCAAGCATGATTCCTTAGTAACTATCTGCCCATTCGTTTCTTATTTTCCAAAAGGTGTTCTTATTCTTTTGTGTTAGACTACCTAAAATGGTATATCAGGTAAATGCAGAGCTTAGTACAATTAGTCATCCCTTGGCTAGAAGATCATACATGTCCTCAGGACAGTTAAATCTACACACCCTGCAGTTTTTGTTGGATCCACACCCATCTTTGGCTCTACCATTGCTCCAGGCAAATTATCCTTTATGTAAAATAATCTCCAATGGGAGGAATAGGACTTTACCAAAAAATCAAAGCAGGTGTGTCAACCTGGGAACTCAAGTGCTGAGGACATTAATGAAGTGGTTGATTTACT